>NC_090868.1:6410000-6602500 GCF_024217435.2 Syngnathus scovelli
TATTCTCTTTCTGTACTGACGTGGCACCTTAAAATTATGCTAAAAGAGCACACAAGGTTAGCATTAGCTTCAGTCTAAAACTCAAACTAAACCAAACTAAACAAGAAGCTTGTCTTTGTGGTGACTCAACTCTCTGTATCTTAGCATACTTTTCCAGCGGAAAAACAACCTCCAATCACACACGCACGCACGCACGCACACACACACGCACACGCACACGCACACGCACACGCACACACACACACACACACACACACACACACACACACACACACATAAAAAGGCCCCGTGTTCATGTGACCGAGAGCAATACCAGTACGCTCGAAAGCCTCATGGCACAAGGCTGTAAAATCAATGAACGCATGAATGCACCAACGATGACGCCTTTGTTCTTGGTAACTCTTTTGTTTGTCACCCAGGCTTTTAAGCATGTACAGTCTGTGTCATGGGGTCAATAGGATATTTAAAAGCAGAAGTAATTTGAGCTTTCACAGTGCAAAAGTACAGTTTCCATTGACAATGTTCCCCTTAAACTTTGATTTTAATTCAGAATCGCTTTAGAGCACAGGTGTCAAACTCAAGGCCCGGGGGCCAGATACGGCCCGCCACATCATTTTATGTGGCCCGCAAAGACAAATTGTGCATCAAATTCGTGTGTCATTACTAGAATTGCAAATTGTCTTCGCTTTTAATATCTTTTTTTTTAATATATTTGACCAGTTTTTACTTGTCTGATTTGAAAACGAGTTATTTGTCAGTTTGTTTTGTAGCTTCTACTGTATATAATATGAGGTGCTCATACATTTATTTGGGTTGACAGTCAAAATGGCCCTCCGAAAGAAGCTATGACTACAATGCGGCCCGCGGAAAAAATGAGTTTGACACCCCTGCTTTAGAGTCATTGAATTAGAAGACAACTAAATCAAGCATTGACCCGAGAATCAAGCAGATTCTGACATAATTGCAGTTTAAGTATAAACTTATTTTAAATATACATATATTCCTAGAGAAAACAAATCTGTTCCAGAGCCAGTCTACCTTCATAAAATTGGGAATATGTTTTTTTTTACTTTTATAATACGGGTACCGTATTTATTCTAATTATCGCCCAGGGCGATAATTAGAGAAGGTTTATGTCCAACTGGTTTATTTCAACTGAAATAATTCTGTTGTCCGATCGCCAAGGGGCACTGAAATGGGCGATAATATGTATATTTTCTTTATGTAGTATGCAATACCTGCATCTCACTGGTGTTCTTAAGGAACGCAGCATACTTCAAACGCACAACGACTGCGCGCAATGGCCGATCGGAACGGCCACTCGCGATGGCCGATCGCAACGGCCGCCCGCAACGGCAGCTCCAAAGCCGCACACTTCCTCTCGGTTGAAACTGCAATGGCCGATCGGAGTTGCCGCTCGCAACGACTGCGCGCTTTGGCCGATTGGCACGGCCGCGCGCAATGGTCGATCGGAACGGCCGCGCGCAATGGCCAATCGCTGCAATTTTAGCAGCATGGGCGATAATTAGAGGTATCAATGTTTTTTATTTATGTCATCGCTAACACACACTGGGCGATTATTAGAATATGGGCGATAATTAGAATAAATACGGTAATTAGCATCTTTTTAACTCATAGTGTAAAAATACGTAAACACTCAGTTAATACTTGATGGGGTTTTTTTTAACTACAGACTTATTTCCTTTTCTTTTTTTTAGCATTTGACATTTATTAAATGTTCAAATTTGTTCGTAGCATTCTGACAAAACCGTTTTGAAGGATCCAAGCCAATGGGACACCGAAGTAACCATAATGTCACGTCTCGTCCCCAACTGCTCCACTGTGTCTGTTGTCTTGGTTTCTGTCTGTGTGCTCGCCCCTCCCCTCCTGTGTGCCCATGATCAGTGTGATTGTTCCCACCTGCCTCTCGTTACCTGTCGTGTATAAAAGTCCTGTCTGCCCCTCACTCCCTGTCGGATCATTGGTTGCTGTCGTTCGGGGTTGTCGTACTGTCTTGATGCCGTCATGTCCTGCTATCTTCTTGTTTCACGTCCCGGTCAGTCAGTCAAGTTATTGTTTGTTAAGTCATGTCAGTTTGCCTTTTGAGTTGCTTCAATAAACCCTGGTCCAAGCTGCACTTGGTCGTCCTGCTCCATGCTCCACCCCCGACCGTGACACATAAATTACTTTTCCAAAGCAGAATTTCTTCATTTTTGTTTATTTATGGAGTAAGAATGTCCACAAATTTCATGTTGATATGGTATTAGTTTCATTCCGTGACGAAAACATAAATCAGCACTTGGAAGAATATGTCTGCAAGTGATTTATTTTAATATGGGAAAGCCCTTACAATCGATTCAGTCTTATAAGAATGACAACCAAAAAAAAGCAATTTTATCTTTTTGTCAGTGTTCTGTAAAAAGACAAAAAAAGTATGTGTACATTAACATAAAATAAATTACAAAAATAATAAAAATTGAATATTAAGATATTCAATCGGAATTGTGTGAACATCTAGCCAAGACTGCCACCAAACAATCCTTGATGTACCACCTAGCTATAAATCGGCCTTATATACCTGTGTAGTTTTGTGTTATCACAATTTTCTACTAAAAACACTGTGGAAATCATTTTAGAGCTTTGATATTTCCTTGAACGGCATAGTGGTAACACCGCGATCCCACACAAATGGCCTCCATTTCCTGTGACCTCTCCTCGGGAGCAGGCCCAGTTAGGCGCATCTTCTTCCCTGCAACAGCCAGCAACAAGGTTTGCAGCATACAAACTGCCTACTTTATGAGCGACCAAATGGATTCTAATGATGGTCGTGTATGTGTTGCTATGACCCAGGCCAGGCATGCTTACCATTAGATGATGCAGATGCCGATGTTGCACAGACATCTTTCCACATGTCACACATTAGGCTTCACGCGTTGTGGTAAATGGGGCCCAGGGGTGGTTGATATTTCAGGAAATATCACTATTGATATTTCTGACTGTATACGCAGGCCTCTTTATATAAAAGTGGCACATAGAAAGGCTAGTATGTCATTCCATACAGCGCTACCCACTGGTCAGCTGTACGGGAAGCATAACAAGTCGTGGAGAGAAGCATGTTTGACATAGCATTACCAAATAATTAAAATTACTGTACTTTTCAGGGGAACATGAACAATTCTATTCTGTTCTATGTGCATCCACTTGTGTAAACATGTTAATCTGGTTTATATTGTGTTTAAGCAATAGGAGTTAGGCAGAAAAATCCATCCGTTTAGCTGTAGTGCTATTTGATTTTCATATTTGCATGTCCATTATCGCCTTTGTGAGTAAATATTACGAATTTGATGATTTAGTCAGAGCTCCATCATTAAGCTTATAATGTAGTAAATAAATTGCATTGATATGTACAAAGCTATGACGTATATCATTAGTAGATTCATAGATCAAGTATGATAATGTGCTCAAAGCCCAAAACGCAGGCACATTATCCTGGCTGGTTTGGTATGAGCTTAAATGTGTTAGTTTGCAAATATAAATAAGCAAATTCAGTTTTGTTGCAATTTTGTATGAATTTTTTTTTTAACATTCCCCAGGAAGTGTTTTTAATTGCCATTCTCAAATCACAGGTGCAAACTAAAATTCTGTTTTGTTGCAAATTTGTATGGGAAAAAAAATATTGAACATTCCCCAGGAAGTGTGTTTAATTTCCATTCTCAAATCACAGGAGCAAAATAAAATGACAAGTGCTGCACAGCAAAGAAATATTCTTTTTCCATCTTTTTTGGTGACTAAAGATCAACAACAGGTTCTTTTTATTACATAATTTTGTATGTTAAATATACAGGATAGTTACAGCCCCATTCATTGAAACAGCTGGACTGAGGGCATAAATATATAAAAATGCTGTGCGCACTGACTGCAAGTTGAGAAATTAGTTGTCATCTGTTGATTGCCATCTCATAATGGTGGCCGTGATGCTATTACTCTATGCCGAGCTTCTTCTTCAGGGACTCGGGCATCTCAGGGGGAGGGGGGCGGGGCAGACGGAAGTAGACCTTGACTGAATCGTAGATGAACCACTGCAGTGCTGTCAAAGTACCGATCATGATGATACGGGCAACCAAACCCTTCCACACACCTGCACAAAATGAGAAGCACAACAAAATACACAAATATTCTGGTGACAAATTTCTGCAAATCAGTTATATTCTACTTGAACACAACTTCTATGAAGGCCTTTGACAGATACACTTAATAGTTGTCCGTCCACCAAGCTAGCAACACTGGGAGATGCCCTGCCTTATTGAGGACAGGGTTGCCAGGGGTGCAGGTAAGCCGGGGAACAGGTAGACTGCTCTAACACGCCAATGACTCAAGCACCTCCAATTGTACAGCCGCAAAGCTGCAGAGAGGCTTAGCTCAAGAGCACAGCGCCCTCTAGAGGTGGATCTAAGGAGCGTGTACTGTCGCTCAAACCCTGTTTAAATCCTTGAAACCCACCTTTGGGACCGAGCTTCTTGAGGACCTGGACAGCAGTGCTTCCCTTCTCCTTGTTCAGCACAGACACCACAGAATCAGCAGGGTGGGACACGATGGCGCAAAACACACCAGCTGTACGCAGAGAGATAGAAATCACTTTAATTACTGCAACTGGATTCAAAAAAATTTTTTTTTTTTAAAAACCCATCCTCTATTCTTGATATAAATCATATTTGTCATTGGCTGGACAGTAGCAAAGAGTCAATCGTTTTACTATTTGTTCAAATGTCATTATTTGAGGTAATGACCGGTTACTGTCAGCCTTAATCACGGCAATAAAACAACAAACTTGCTGTTCGTCAAACCAAACATGGCCAGCAGAACATTGAGCCAATGAAGAGAATTTGTCGACCTAATGGCTTTGGTGTACTTTACCATTAATTTACCAACAAATGTAAAATTAATAGCAGGGATTTTCAATGCCATGTCTTCGCTGTCCGATGCTAGTTTGAGTACTCAGCTCTTGAGTAGCAATGATGAGCAAGCACTGATACCACGAGTTCATAAATTTTAAAGAACGACCTACTATGTATCCCAGAATAGCACTTTTCCTTAAAATTGCACGAATTTTAATTTTCTATTTCTTAGAACCTGATTGAAAACGTGGCCACAATAGAGTGCTCGTTACTGGTATCAGCCCAACATTGTGAGTACCGGTACCAGACCAAGACCATTCTTAATTAATAAACCAATATGTGCCACAGTGAGGCATAACAATATTTTATTTTCTTAAATCTATTTAAACTCAAAAAACTTTATTTAAAGCCCTACGATGCCATCCCACGCTGTACTTACCGATGTAACCGGCCACAAAAGTGACCACCAGCTGCTCGGATTTGCTGCACTCGCTGCGGGGCTTGGGGACGACATGCTTGTAGAGCATTTCCACGGTGCGCTCAAAGCAGGCAAATTTCATCATGGTGTACGGAATCTGCCTCATCCACAACGGTACCACCCCCTTGTAGAAACTACAAGGTTGGAGATTTGAGCAAGACGTGAGACTCCACAGTAATTTTGTTTCAATGCAAGCAAGTCCAAATGTCCATTCCCCTGGCTAGCAACACTGGTTGATTTCCTGTTTTTACAGAACAGGGCTCCCAGTGGTGCAGGTGACCCGAGAAACAGGTAGACTGCTCTCACACGCCAATGACTCAAGCACCTCCAACTGTACAGCCAGAAAGCTGCTGAGGGCATCCGCTGAGAGCAGAGTACCCCCCAGAGGTGGATCTAAGGAACGTGTGGTCAAATGGTCAAAAAGCAGTTGGCTCACTTACGCCCAGAGACCCTCCTCAGCGTACATCTTGGGAACGCACTCCCGGAGGGTGTTGGCGTAACCCGGCTGGGTCTGGATGCGCACTTTGACAGCCTCCATAGGAGCCAGAGCAATGTCAGCGAAGAACTCAGCGCTGGCTGAGGCAGCGAGGTACAGAGATGTTCTCCACATGTAGGTGTTCTCCTGTTTTGCAAGATCACCAAAAATAGAAACCTAAGTACAAACCTGGTTGTTTTTCTAACAGATTTTAGGACAGTGGTGTCAAACTCAGCCCTGCGGACCAAATCTGGCCCACATTGTAATTAATTATATTTGGCCCGCCAAGACAAATTCTGCATCGACTGTGTCAAAACTAAAATTACAAATTGTCTTCACTAATAGAGACGTTCCCAGCAAGTTTTATTACTGTTCATATTTTAAAAAAACTGAACAGTTTTTACTCATGTCTGATTTCAAAACTAGTTAATCATCAGTTTGTTGTGAAGACTATACTAGTAGACATTCATACATTTATTTGGGTTGACAGTCGTTCATACATTCATTAGGGTTGACATTTATAATGGCTCTCGGAAAGAATCTATGGCTATGATGAGGACTGCAACAAAAGTTAGTTTGACACCCCTGCTTTACGACGTTGGGCAAACCTCTCCAAGAAGGTCACTGTAAAAGATCTTGAACACTTCATAGAAGCCAAACTTGCAGAGGCCCTGCATGGAGTAGCCGATGAAGGTCGGCGCCCAGCCCTTGGCCAAGCCTCGAACACCGTCCTCCCTCACAGTGACGGAAAAGCCATTGCCGATGCTCTTGTACTTGTCGGGGTTCACCTAAAAAAACAGAAGCACCCCAGTAAGGACCATAGCGTTGCATTTCCTGATCCAATTTCACCACCCTGCAATTTGGCAAGTACTTTCAATTGCTTCTAAATGGTGGCTGTAATTTAGAGGGGGATTTCAAATCAATAAATATTTATTATGAATATGGTTTACTGTTTCATCACAGCTCTAATCTGGCACTAAACCATGAGTTTGGAGTGTCTTCTGGCAAATTGCAGCCACTACTGAGGGTAGATTCTTCCATACAAACCTGCAGACGACACTTGACAAGGTCGAGGGGTACTACCGCCGTGTGTGTGAGGCCGCAGCTCAGGATGCCCCCAAAGCCACACAGGGCGTAGTACTTTGAGGAGCCAAACTCACAGCTAAACTCATCTGTGGTAGAAGGGGACAACATACGTGCAACATGCAAGGGTCACATGCAAAACACAAAAGGAATCAAAACAACACCAATTCAGGGCCACATAAGGGAAGAGTTTTCAGTATTGTATAAAAAGAACCACAAATCGTTGTGGATCTGTTAACTGTATTTGCACCTTTCCACTGTGCAGTAGTGACTCGACTGGACATACCTTAAGTTATTGCAGTAGAGTATCCACTTTTGAGGAGGCTAATTTGAATGAGATTGGGGGTGTGGCCTAGAGGGGGCCGACTGTAAGCACTAGTCTGGGAGGTTGTTTTCCATGTGATTACTTTGGTGTTGATGAGCTGCAATTTACTTTCGAGATCAACTTTTATTTTGGGTGAGCAGAGGAGTAGGGTGAGTCACGCATAGAAGAGGTGGGGGGGGAATACTAAAATAATAAAATAATATATATATATATATATTTTAAGTTAAAATAGATTGTGCTTGATGGTGGCAGTTTGATTTTTCGCAAATATTTGACAATTGGCTATTCGAGAGCACTGACATTTTTGTTCAGTTATCATACTGTCAAAATTTGATATCGGTCCATGCCTAGTTGGGACACTTGGACACAGAAAGTACGAGTCGCATCAGGTTAATCAGGTACCAGACAGTGGAAAAGGCAGATTATAGTTTCAATTCATTTTCAAACGGGACTCTTCCATTTAATGTGGCTGTCTCAAACATGCCATCATTTATTTGTTGGACCACAAAAAATCTCATTGACAAGTGATTTTGGTATGAACTTCAATGGACCACATTGATATTTTAGAAGTTTACAAGTGCACGAGGATACCTCAGAAGGTTTCTGACTTAATTAACAATTAATGCCAAATTGCATATTAGTCAATACACAAATTTGTTATTACGCCCATATCCATTGTGGAATATGTTAGGGTTTTCCAGGTTATCTTGATCCTATGATTATGTTGGAATGTAACCTGTAATACTTAAACTCGCCTGTCCTGTCTTAACAAAAGTAGTAGAACAAAGTGACTAGCTGCAGAGGAAGCAATCAAAGTTGTTTAGTTCACACAACATCGTGAAGGACCCCCTGCTGTGCTTTGATCAGCCAGGGGCTTCGGCCATTTGTCTACTCTGACCCCCACTCTCACCCCCACTCTGTTCCTCCTAATAAATATGCCCTTGCAGGAAGGAGACCTTTCAGACTTCATTCCTTCAACGAGTGAACTCTCCACCTGCAGGTGTCTAAAAGAACTTGCTTGTCTACCGTGTGGTTCTTGCAAAATAAGTTGGAGTGAGCAAATCTCTAACAGAATATGTGCAACCAATCAGTGTGGTCAAAGAAGTTTGTGTTTTCCTCACCAACAATAATCAAATTCACATTGAAGCAATTTCTTGAATTATAACAATGTGACATGGAATAATTGTATTCAGCAGATGTATTTTCACCTTTCAAATCAGTCTTACCTGGCGGGTTAGAGACTATGCAAAGAAATGTCACCTCAGGAAAAATATAATCCATTATTTCGCATTCAAAATTGACTGGAAAAAAAGTTCTTTCCAGTCAATGATTATATCAGCCTCATAGTTACCTTAACCTACACTGACACCACGTGCGTGCAGTGGGCGTAGACAATCAATGAGGTACGAGGCATGCAGCCATCGAATGATCACTCCAATATGCATGCCAGGGGCAGGGGTGGAGATTTCAAAACTGGATTATATGCATTTTTACATGCAAATTCGAAACTTAAAAAAAAAAAAAAAAACGTCACGGATGGAGTACAAAAACTGAGCTGAAGGGGGGGGGAACAGACCTGCATTCGGCATTTGACCAGATCGAGGGGAACAACTGCTGTGTGTGTGGTGCCACAGCTCAGAATCCCACCAAAGCCACACAGGACGAAATACTTCCGAGAGCCAAATTCACAACTGTCTCCCTCTGAAGGAACAGGTTAGATTTAAAAAGGGGGAAAAAAATCCATAAATATATGATATTACACAAAAAAAAAAAAAAAAAAAAACCTAACAAAATCACTAACAAACCAACCGGTTGGTCTGATAAACTAAAAGGCCGTAATGAAAAATAATTTACAAACTTAGTAGAATTTAGAAATGACCTGCAAAAGCAAAGGGCAACGGTGTTGTCAGAAAACAAAGCTGAGACTTCCAACTTGATTATTCATCCAAGTCAAAGATAATAACATCAATATTCTTGACAAAGTCTTTGAAAAGTTGCTACAGTCCTCCAAAAAATTGATTGGGACACTGTACTAGCCTTTTATTTTATTTTGTTTAGACAAAATATATAGATCTTACCTTAAAACTGTACTGCTTTTACAACCAGGCCTATATCCAAATGCCAGGACAATTTGTTCTCATTTGACTACAGCGCTTACAATTTGGTTACTATAGAATGAATGCAACGTTGTCATAATGTCATCCCACACCCTTTTTTGACACTATATGAAAGGGAGATTGTGTGCCCTTCCTTGTCCTACATTAGCAGTTTAGCTTTAGCAAAGGCCTGAATACGCATGCTGCCTATGAGCACCTATTAAGAAATGTTGATATGCATTACACAAATACTAGCAAGTAAAAATAAACAAGGTCCACGATTAAGGAGCAATGTGATAAAAACGGTTGGCTAAGCCAAGGCCGACAACGAGAGTTTAGAAGACGGCCTGGGGGGGGGGGAGTAGGTCGTTACCGTCTGCCGTAGCGGCTGCCGCCAGTCGGCGTGTCCTCTGTGCACTCTGCTGAGGTTCCTCCACTTTCTGGAGCGCGAACAGGGGGGCGCTGAATGGATTGGCCCGGGCCAGCTGCGTCAAAGTCGAGGGATACATGCTGGTGGTCCTGCCCGTCCGCGGAGCTGCGCTGCAATGAGCAACAGGTTTGCTATGATTGGGTTGAAGCTACCCACCCCCCACCGAGCAGCATGCACGAATGAACTTTATGTAATGTGAAATAATATTATTAATTTCATCAGTGATGTTCAAAGAACACTAAACTATTCCACTTGGTGACGTTTATGTCGTTAAATGACTTAAATCTACCTGCCCGGTCACATACATTCATGTCCTAGCTTGTATGCTACACTGCAATGCTAACTTGACCGCTACAAGGTGGAATGGTTGCCCTGTGCCACCCACGTAAATAAAAGCAGTAGCTTATCTTTTGAAGGTGGTGACATGTCAGGAGATGCCAACCAAACATTATAATCTTGATATTTCACGCAGTTGCTTTTAAAACGATTAATGTAACTTACTTGATGTGCGTCTTAAGATGGCGTCTCCGCTCAGCTGCAAACCGGCTGCTCCAAGAGAGAGAGAACGACCTCCGGTAGGGCTTTGTCCTTTCGTGACGTCACAGTTCGTCCTGTGGGAGGGTTATCGACTTTCTCTACGCTGCAGTTTGGATGCAATAATACTTGAGTCTACCTAGCGGTAAGGAAAACATTACACCAGCTCGAGGTCTTTTAAAGGGGACGTCAACTCAAACATTTCTTTACAATCTGCTCCCCTACCAGTTTAAACACGATATTCCGATTAATATTACGTTTGTAGAATATAAATTAAGCAGCGAAATTTACCCGTGTTTAACCATCTCAGGAGCGGCCATTTTGCAACTTGACTAAAAATGACATCTAGTTGCTCAGAGAGCAAACAAATTTTAGTTGTAGTTTAGTGCGCGCACAACAAAACAACAACATAACCTTTAAGCTTTGTTCATGTTTATATCTTGTATTTACACAAATAACTTTGTCCAGAGATACCAGCAAAAAGGTTCAGGTTCAAACAATCATTTCATCAACCCATTGCTGTTATGCATGGTATGTGGCATAAACAAGCCTGCTAACGTGATGTATGTAGCAAAACAACAACGTAACTTTTAGGTTTTGTCCATGTTTACATCATGTATTTACACGAATAATTTTGTTCAGAGATACCAGCAAAAAGGTTCAGGTTCAAACCATCATTTCATCAACCCATTGCTGTTATGCATGGTATGTGGCATAAACAAGCCTGCTAACATGACATGTAGCCATGTGACAATCCACTTGCACTCTGAGACTGGTGGTTGGTGAATGGCCAACGATATGAATAAATAAATAAACAATAAGAACATTAAAGATGTGTTCTACTACTCAAGGTCCAAATGACATCAAAAGCTTGTCCTTCTCAAAGATGAGCAGCTAAGTCCTCCAGCCAACAGTATGCCACTGTGTTCAGTGTCAACTCAGTATCAACATGTCACTATGCGTTTATATGCCGAACTTAACATACCAAAAGTGCAAGCCTACATTTTTACATAATTACAAAGTGACCAAACCTTAAAAAATTAGTTTAATGTTACAAAATAAAAAGCACTTTCAACAGTCACAGTTTTATTCTTTATTTGGTAAATTCAATACTGCATGTCAACAACTGGGACACAAATGCATAATTAAGTAGAATGCAGTAAGACATTTATTATAAAGAGAACATTTCAGAAAAACATTTATAAAGCTTAAACTGTGTTTGGATAATAAGCCTACAAAGCTGGCTCATGTACAAAATAAAACCCCAAGGCTACGACTAATAAGACTCGCACTCAAAAGCAAGTGTGAGAAACAATCTCTCAACAAAGTTCAATCACACCATGCATGTTAAGAATAACAAAAAAAGATAAAATACAGTATTAGTGAGTCCACATCTTCTATGGTATTTGGGGTTTTTGTATGTGTCTGGCTTTGTTGTGATCTCAGGGTGGTTCAACATCCAGTGAGAAGGGGGGTGGGGGGGAGGGGAAACAATGTGGACAGTGACCATTTCAGACCACTTATGTTAAAAAAAAAAAAAAAAAAGACTAATGGTGATTCACATAAATTTATAATGTTATGAGTAAACAGTCCTCCCAAACTACCTTCCCTACAAGCTCTATGCTTGGCTGCCGGCGGCTACCTTGGACTCAGCTGCTGAAAAAGGGTTGATGGTATTGGTTTCCATGGCCTGGTAAATAAAGAACAAAAAAGCACCCACAATTGCCAGGAGGAGGACCTTCTTCCACAGAGCTATGCCTGGGCGCACTACCTTAGTAAGACCATTCGAAGGCGCTGCAGACACAAGTACAGATGTGCCTGACAAAGGTTTTGAGGAGTTTGGCAAGCTGTTGACTCTGTTGATAACACGGCTCTCTGTGTAGGAAGAGGAGGTGGTGTTATTGATGGTTTTTGTAGTTTTGGGAGAGAAAAGAAGAGAGTTTTCAACATTCCACAGATCGCTGGGGATCACTGGGCGCCCGGCAGCTCCTCGAATTGGCCGTCTACAAGTCGCCCTAAGAAAAAAAGGAACTGATTTCTGGTTCTTCGCTTGATAATTTGGAGGTATTAAGGCAGGAAAGGCATTCAAATACTATGCTAATATTGACAGCTAGGTAGGATACACATCAAAGTGTTTTGTACTCGACTACTTACGTGATTCCTGTTGGACTACTGACATCATTGGCAAAGAGCTCTTCAAGGATATCTTTCTTGTCCACTTTGGGGGTTTGCTCACTGGCTGCTATCTTCTCCACCTGAACAAACACATTCATTCATTTATGTTTGAATAATGGTGAACAGAGGTCATCAACCTGATGAATATGCTGTGCTTATTTTCCACATTAAAATGCACAAATCACCAGGAAGTGCATGGCTAAGTTAACAAATGACACCCCCCTCGAAACCTTTAATACTCCACTGGGTGACCACCGCAAAAAAACCTGGTCTGACTGCACACCTGTTTCACTACGCCACCGTGCGTCTTCACAGGGCTGCATTTGGCCAGGAAGCTTGTGATTTTCTTCTGTCTGTTATGCTGCGGGTCATCTGGTGACCCAAACACCTCCTGCTGAAAAACTGTGTATGTGATTGTGATGTTTAACCCTGCCGGCTGTCCGACAACTGCCCCGACAGAAACTCAACAATTGTGTGTGAAAAAGCACTGTTACATATATTCACCGTAACCAACCATCTGGCATGCAAGAGTGGCTTCACCGCCCAAATGGACCAGTTTAGCTTTTACGTGTCACGTGTGGAGGAAATATAATACAGTGCGTAAAGCAACAGGGCCACCACAGTTGTCCACATTCAAAAGTACAGTAACCCTGAAATCCCAACTGCCAACCTTGGATTCCAGCCACCAATGGGTGTCCTCATTTCTAATAGGTGAAATATCGCAAACAGGTCTCAAAGTAACAGGGTCAGCTTTTGATTTGTAAATACAAGGGGAGAACGGCCTTGATTGCTTGGTAGCTGGCAGAGGGCTTTGTTCCTCAGGTCGCCGCTGAATTAAGCACAGTGCGATATTAGAGAACGTCAATGGAAGCACACTGGGAAAAGATGGTGTTGAATTCATTCAATTCAATTGTACAAAATAAAATTATCCACATCCAGATACATTTAAGTAGATATAGTGTAGTAGAGCATAGGTGTCACTCTCAAGCCCCCCCCCCCCCATACGGCCCTCTACATCATTTTGTGTGGCCCGCAAAGACAAATTTTGCATCAACTTTGTCTCATTACAAATTGTCTTCACTTTTTAAAAATAGAGATATTGCTTATCATTTTTACTACCATTTATCTTTTTAAACTATTTGAACAGTTTTTACTAATCTCTGATTTAAAAATTAGTTATTCGTCAGTTTGTCGTGTTGCCTATACTGTAAATAATATAAGGCGTTGATAATAATAATAATAATAATAATGGCCCTCCGAGGGAAACTATGACTACAATGCGGCCCGCGACAAAAATTAGTTTGACGCCCTGGAGCATTCAAAATTAATCGATTAATTGACAAGTAATGGATTATCAAATTAATCGACAACTCTTAATAATAGAGTAATGCTTTGAAGCCACTTTTTTTTAAACCTTAGATTTGTCCAAATCATTTAATATCAGCCTCTCAACATTAATTATTCATTAACTTCTGTAGTCATTCATGAACAGATTTTTATTGTGTGTAATGAAAACAAGACACTTGCAAAAATCTGCTTCTACTACAGAAAATAATAACCGCACGAGTAACTGATTCATCTTTAAAAAGTACGGTGAGTATATTAATCACTCATGTGAAACTGTTTGTTATTTATTGTTTTTAATCGCTAAAAAAAATACCAAATAAACAGTAAATGGGAGGGGGTGTTTTTGTAATACACTTTCATGCAAAATAAAATTGTATCCAATTAATTGATGGAATAATCGATTCTAAAAATATTCGATAGTGACAACCCCAGGTAGACTCGACTTAAAAAAAGATGATCTGGATGCAGATTATTTTCTTTCATGCAACCACTTGAGAAGTGCATGGCTTTGAGTAAAATTGAGTAAATCCAATCCAAAAAAAATTCAGAGTAGAAGTAGTCAAATCTAAGTGCAATGCACCCTAAATGCTGGTGTCAAAGTTAAACTGTTTTCCAACATCGGTCCATGTCGTGGCTCAGCGGCCTAAAAGACCAGCATCAACGAAGGCAAAAATGTGAAATATTATGTGATAAAAACAACCAAACAAACAAACAAAGCTGACCTCAAGCAGAGCTGTGTTGAGAAGCATCTCGGTTGCCACTTGTTTATGGTGGAACTAAACGGGTTTCAAAACAGAAGGTGGTGGGGGGAGGGAAAGTTCAGCGTGTGCTTAATGTTCTTTTTCACAACTTAAACCTAAAAGGAAAACTAAATCCAAACTTTGTTATACATACTTTGAATATGTACTGTATGTTATCATCCAAGTATCCTTTACTGCCATCTGTCAGCCAACAGAGTTTGACGATGCACTCTGGTAGCGGAAAACTTTGCTAACACTTTTAGTCAGAGGCTCCAAGTGATTTCACCCAAAACGGCATCATAAAAACATGGCATAAACATATGTTTCATTCAATATTTCAATTTTCGTTTGATTCGAACAGGTTATGTGAGCAGGAAGAGCTGCTTTGCCAAAATCGGTAAACAAAAACAAGAACACGGTCACGCTCCGTTGCTAGAAAGAATAAAATGAGACGAATGTTACGACGATAAAATAAAAGCAGTTCTGCACAATGAAAGGTGGGCAACCCGGAAAAAAGCGCACCGATATCAAAAGCAGACATCGGGGTTAGTGAAAAGTCAGCCATGAAAAGAATCTGCTATGCCGTGGAAACGGCTAATCCACGTCATGTGCTTTGAGTCTGACATGCAGAAAAAAAAAAACAAGCAGCCTCACTTGATACTGGGAGTGACTGCACTGTACTCGAGCATTAACACCCCCCCACGCACACACACTTCCTCTCCAGTGTGAGGTTAAATTCTAATAAAACCCAGCTGTGTCCCATCCCCACCTTGCCCATATCATTGATGGCAAAACACTTCTGGTGACAGGACTTCAACTTTGCCAACGACTTAAGAGCACAAAGAAATAAAAGCAAGGAACTCGTGAGGAGCGACTTACAGTCTTGTGCTCGCTGCTGCGAGTGCGAGTAGTGACTGGCGTCTTCCCTCGGCTCATGACTGGCCTCTCCACCACTGGAACTGGTTCGAGCTCAGCCACTGGCTCAGGCTCCCGTTCTGCTGTAACATCTAAAAACAGCACGCCATGTGAGAGCCAGTCTATTAACCCTTATACTTGAAGCCACATTAATACACCCCTCTTTTTTTTTCTTTTATAATTTAT
The DNA here is from genome assembly GCF_024217435.2 of Syngnathus scovelli. Taxonomy (NCBI): domain Eukaryota; kingdom Metazoa; phylum Chordata; class Actinopteri; order Syngnathiformes; family Syngnathidae; genus Syngnathus; species Syngnathus scovelli. Next base: position 6,425,680 of record NC_090868.1, read on the forward strand.
AAAAATGTTATGTCCCCTCCGTGAGTCGTCACCTTATCGTGGTGGAGGGGTTTGCGTGCCCTTATGATCCTAGGAGCCATGTTGTCGGGGGCTTCATGCCCCTGGTAGGGTCATCCATGGCAAACGGGTCCTAGGTGAGGGGCCAGACAAAGCACGGCTCACAGAAGCCCCTTATGACGATTGAAATAAATGGACTTCGTTTTCCCTCGCCCGGACGCGGGTCACCGGGGCCTCCCTCTGGAGCCAGGCCTGGAGGCAGGGCTCGAAGGCGAGCGTCTGGTGGCCGGGCCTTCGCCCATGGGGCCCGGCCGGGCATAGCCCGAAAAGGAAACGTGGGTCCCCCTTCCCATGGGCTCACCACCTGTGGGAGGGGCCAAAGGGGTCGGGTGCAATGTGTGCTGGGCGGCAGCCAAAGGCAGGGACCTTGGCGGTCTGATCCCCGGCTGCAGAAGCTGGCTCTTGGGACATGGAATGTCACCTCTCTGGCTGGAAAGGAGCCCGAGCTGGTGTGCGAGGCAGAAAAATTCCGACTAGATATAGTCGGACTAGCCTCCACGCACAGTTTGGGTTCCGGTACAAGCCCTCTCGAGAGGGGCTGGACTCTCTTCCACTCTGGAGTTGCCCACGGTGAGAGGCGTCGAGCAGGTGTGGGTATACTTATTGCCCCCCGGCTGGGCGCCTGCACATTGGGGTTCACCCCGGTGAACGAGAGGGTAGCCTCCCTCCGCCTTCGGGTGGGGGGACGGGTCCTGACTGTTGTTTGTGTCTATGCACCAAACAGCAGCTCAGAGTACCCACCCTTCTTGGGGTCCCTGGAGGAAGTGCTGGAGAGCGCTCCTTCTGGGGACTCCATCGTTCTACTGGGTGACTTCAATGCTCACGTGGGCAATGACAGTGAGACCTGGAAGGGCGTGATTGGGAGGAACGGCCCCCCCGATCTGAACCCGAGCGGTGTTCTATTGTTGGACTTCTGTGCTCGACATGGATTTTCAATAATGAACACCATGTTCAAGCATAAGGGTGTCCATGTGTGCACTTGGCACCAGGACACCCTAGGCCGCAGTTCGATGATCGACTTTGTAGTCGTGTCATCGGATTTGCCGCCGCATGTTTTGGACACTCGGGTGAAGAGATGGGCGGAGCTGTCAACTGATCACCACCTGGTGGTGGGTTGGCTCCGATGGTGGGGGAAGATGCCGGTCCGACCTGGCAGACCCAAACGCTCTGTGAGGGTCTGCTGGGAACGTCTGGCAGAATCTCCTGTCAGGAAGAGTTTCAACTCCCACCTCCGGCAGAGCTTTTCCCACGTCCCGGGGGAGGCGGGGGACATTGAGTCTGAGTGGACCATGTTCCGCGCCTCCATTGTTGAGGCGGCCGACCGGAGCTGTGGCCGTAAGGTCGTTGGTGCCTGTCGTGGCGGCAATCCCCGAACCCGCTGGTGGACACCGGCGGTAAGGGATGCCGTCAAGCTGAAGAAGGAGTCCTATCGGGCCGTTTTGGCCTGCGGGACTCCGGAGGCAGCTGACAGGTACCGGATGGCCAAGCGGAACGCGGCTTCGGCGGTTGCTGGGGCAAAAACCCGGGCGTGGGAGGAGTTTGGTGAGGCCATGGAGAATGACTTTCGGACGGCTTCGAGGAAATTCTGGTCCACCATCCGGCGTCTCAGGAGGGGGAAGCAGTGCAACGTCAACACTGTTTACAGTGGGGATGGCGTGCTGCTGACCTCGACTCGGGACGTCGTGAGTCGGTGGGGAGAATACTTCGAAGACCTCCTCAATTCCACCTACACGCCTTCCATTGAGGAAGCAGGGCCTGGAGACTCTGAGGCGGATTCTCCAATCTCTGGGGTCGAAGTCACTGAGGTAGTTAAAAAACTCCTCGGTGGCAAGGCCCCGGGGGTGGATGAGATCCGCCCGGTGTTCTTAAAGGCTCTGGATGTTGTGGGGCTGTCATGGCTGACACGCCTCTACAACGTTGCGTGGACATCGGGGACAGTGCCTCTGGATTGGCAGACTGGGGTGGTGGTTCCCCTCTTTAAGAAGGGGGACCGGAGGGTGTGTTCCAATTACAGGGGAATCACACTCCTCAGCCTCCCTGGTAAGGTCTATTCAGGGGTGCTAGAGAGGAGGGTCCGTCGGGAGGTCGAACCTCGGATTCAGGAGGAACAGTGTGGCTTTCGTCCTGGCCGTGGAACAGTGGACCAGCTCTACACCCTCGGCAGGATCCTCGAGAGTGCATGGGAGTTCGCCCAACCAGTCCACATGCGTTTTGTGGACTTGGAGAAGGCGTTCGACCGTGTCCCTCGGGAGGTTCTGTGGAGGGTGCTTCGGGAGTACGGGGTGCCGAGCCAACTGATAAGGGCGGTTCGGTCCCTGTATCACCGATGCCAGAGTCTGGTCCGCATTTCCGGCAGTAAGTCGGATTCGTTCCCAGTGAGGGTTGGACTCCGCCAAGGCTGCCCTTTGTCACCGATTCTGTTCATAATTTTTATGGACAGAATTTCTAGGCGCAGCCGAGGCGTTGAGGGGGTCCGGTTTGGGGACCTCAGCATCGCGTCTCTGCTTTTTGCAGATGACGTGGTGCTGTTGGCTTCTTCAGGCCGTGATCTCCAGCTCTCGCTGGAACGGTTCGCAGCCGAGTGTGAAGCGGTCGGGATGAGGGTCAGCACCTCCAAATCCGAGTCCATGGTCCTCGATCGGAAAAGGGTGGAATGCCCTCTCCGGATCGGGGATGAGATCCTGCCCCAAGTGGAGGAGTTCAAGTATCTTGGAGTCTTGTTCACGAGTGAGGGGAGGATGGAGCGCGAGATCGACAGGCGGATCGGTGCAGCGTCGGCAGTAATGCGGACCCTGTACCGGTCCGTTGTGGTGAAGAGAGAGCTGAGCCAAAAGGCAAAGCTCTCAATTTACCGGTCGATTTACGCTCCTACCCTCACCTATGGTCACGAGCTATGGGTCGTGACCGAAAGAACGAGATCCCGGATACAAGCGGCCGAAATGAGTTTTCTCCGCAGGATGTCCGGGCTCTCCCTTAGCGATAGGGTGAGGAGCTCGGTCATCCGGGAGAGACTCGGAGTAGAGTCGCTACTCCTCCACGTTGAGAGGAGCCAGATGAGGTGGCTCGGGCATCTTATCAGGATGCCTCCTGGACGCCTCCCTGGGGAGGTGTTCCGGGCATGTCCCACCGGTAGGAGACCCCGGGGACGACCCAGGACGCGCTGGAGAGACTATGTCTCTCAGCTGGCCTGGGAACGCCTTGGGATCCCCCGGGATGAGCTGGATGAAGTGGCTGGGGAGAGGGAAGTCTGGGAGTCCCTCCTAAAGCTGCTGCCCCCGCGACCCGATCCCGGATAAGCGGAAGAAGATGGATGGATGGATGGATGAAGTTTATTTACCGTTAGGCTTCATACACAAAACCAGATTTTTTTTGCTGCTTTTCATGACTGAAATTAGTGCAAGAAATTATGGTAAATATAAAGTATTGTGTACTGTATATTGGCATATACATATAGAAGTAAGGCACTTCGGGTTAAAATGTGCGGACTCAATTCTGGGAGCGGAAGAAGATGGATGGATGGAAAAATGTTATGTATAATGTACACGTGTATACAACACACAATGCGATGTATGCTAGTTTTCACAATTTTTTTTGAATGATTGCCCCTCACACAAAAATATACTCTCGAGGTTTTATTACGGCTTGGTTATTGGATGTTTGGAAAAAAAATGCCAAAATCAAAACTAGGTGAAAATAGAAACAAATATCAAAAATTATAATTGACAATTTCAATTAAAATATATAAAATGTTTAATTGAATTTATATATTTATAGCTGCGCATTTTCACATTTATTTTTATTTATTCTTAATTTTAAATTATGGTGGCTCTACAAACAATCGAATCTGTAATAACCAGTGGTCATGTGCAGGGCCTTACCGTCCTCTTTATCGCTATAGAGGTCCGATTCAGAGTTGCCGTTGTGATTAACTTGGATCTCCGTGACCACTATCTTCGTTACTGTCGCCTGTGCAGGGCCGTCATCAAGTAGTTTCTGCAGCTTCTTCTCGTACAGTTTACGCGTTGATGCTGGAACAAAAGTTGGTCAAAGTTGTTAAATATGAACAATTATTATTTGTGTTAACCGCAATACCAAAAAAGTGTCCAGTGTCCGATACGGGTAAAGCAGACTGTTTGCGAAACGTGGACTCACCAACAATTGGGCCGGCATCGACTCCATGTTTGAGCAGCTCATCCCTCAGGTAGTCATCGGTCAGGGTAGTCACGTCCAACTCATTGGGTTGAGTCTTGTCTGTCTTCTTGGGTGCTTTCTGTAAAGAACACGGTAGTTTGATTTAGCATTGCGCAATCTGTTTCCTTGTTGAAGTTATGTTAAGCATTACAGTTTTGTTTGTCCTGCGTAGAAATATCGCTCTGCTTCTCCTTCATCTTGTGTTCATTTGCATAGTATATCTATCTATCTATCTATCTATCTATCTATCTATCTATCTATCTATCTATCTATCTATCTATCTATCTATCTATCTATCTATCTATCTATCTATCTATCTATCTTAAATAAATCATCCATCCATCCATCCATTTTCTAAACCGCTTAGTCCCCACGGGGGTCGCGGGTGTGCTGGAGCCTATCCCAGCCGTCAACTGGCAGTAGGCGGGGGACACCCTGAACCGGTTGCCAGCCAATCGCAGGGCACACAGAGACAAACAACCATTTGCACTCGCACTCACACCCAATTTGGAGTGTTCAATCGGCCTACTGAGCATGTTTTTGGGACGTGGGAGGAAACCGGAGTGCCCGGAGAAAACCCACGCGGGCCCGGGGAGAACATGCAAACTCCACACAGGGTGGGCCGGAGGTGGAATCGAACCCGCACCCTCCTAACTGTGAGGCGGACGTGCTACCCAGTACTCCACCGAGCCGCCTTATACACATAGGGCGGATTTATATATATAAATCAGACTGTTTCTATTTTAATCGTGCTTTTTAGTATTGTCGACCAATCAGTTAAACTTCTGGTAGATAGACATCATTCTCAAAGAAAAACTGGATAAGATAAACTGGACTCTGTAGATTGCCTCGTTAAGACAGCAGCCTCAAGGCCACAGGTTGAAAACTTATGTGCCACCGATCGGAGAAAAAAAAAGATCGTTCAGACTAGAAGTGTGACGAACTAATCGTTTTGGAATTGATTATCCTTTTGATTATTCCATCAATTAAAATGTACCTCTTTGTTTCACAAGTCTTGGAATTTGAGGTGCAATAATTGTTCGGTAACTATTACTAAAGAGATTACGAAATTGAATTATCAAATGTAGATACGCAAGTAAGCAGTGACTTAACTGTTTATTTTTAAGTTGGGTAATCAGTTTTCAATTAAGTTACCTTTCCAAGTAAACCGTGGCCACTGTATAATGCAGTATTGATTATGTTTGGAGGTAAATCGATTAATCAACAACTAATTGATTACTAAATTAGTCAATCGATTAATTGTTTATACATATTTTTGAATTTAAAATTGTCCAAATTCTTGGGATATCCTCATTTCAACCTTTTATATTCCGTCATCCACCTTGTACTGAATCAAAATAAAACACCTGCATTTATTTTGGAAAACAAAGATCAGCATTCTGTCTATTTTCCAACACGTTACATGTCTTGTTTTCATTCAGCAACAAAATAATCCACAATAGATTATTCAATTAATTCTTAGTTGCAGCCCTACTCATTGAGCCTCACTCGCTAATAAATGCGCAGGAATGTTTGCACATTGCGCAGGAATTGAACATGTATACAAAATTGCCGTACTCACATTTCCCACAAATTAGCAGTATGTATGCACGGTTAACAAATGAGGTCATTGTCATTTCTTCCTCAATGCATTTTCATAGCCCAAGGCCCAGTCAGCACATCCTGGTGTGGTTGTGCTCCAATTAGAATGACAACAACCGTAACCAAAACACAATTGGCTTAATGTTCATCAACACACCAAACCACATACTCCGAGTCTCCCGAGTGATGTTTGCAAGCTCTCCGAAATCGTCAGCACATGGTCAAGTCATAACACACCCAATGTGTAAACCAGCTGAAGAATGTCAAGTTTGCACTTCATTTCCTTAAGAATGTTGCCTCGTGTTTCCATCAAACTCTGCTCTACTACCCCTCCTTCTCTGAAGTCACTGCACTGTCCAGACCAGGTTTTAAAAACTTTGCTCCTAAGCCGCTTTGGATGGCTTTCAACCTTACGGTGGAGGCGTATTTCATGTGTTCACGTGGCACGGTCACTAAAGTCGAGCTGTGCATGGTCGACCGCATCGCAAAACGCACGGGCGGCCTAAAATGGCCCTTTTAGTAGAAAAATCTGAAGAATTCCAGAAACTTATGTTCAACTTGTCAGTTAGCACTCCACAATCATAATGAATGTGAGAGGCAAACTCAAGGAGATTGGCTTACAATCTTCACGCATTTACAGGGGCGGACAAGGCTTGATTTGAGCTCGAGGTAAGTGTTTCGTAATTACAACAGTCTGGCTAAGAGCGGGAAAAGAGGAAGGCAGAACTAGCTCGTGTTTCCTCTCCTGAAGAGCACGCCCTATCTTTCAAAGACATGACTAAAACCTGAGGTCATAATTGGACATCAGCCCGCAAACTTTATGGGGGTACGTCTACGCAAACGCCATCAGATTTTCCTCTACAACTCCACATTGCAGCTTGGATGAGGTAACATGGAGCAAATACTGGAAATGTATTTGTAGTGTATGCTTGACTTCTTCATTGCCTTACTAGGTTTTGTTGAGAATTAGAACTGGGTGCTGGGGATGTAACAATTCACTCCAGCCCCGATTTGATTCAATTTTCAGTTTCCGATTTCAATTCAAATTTTAAAAGCTGTTTATTTTTAATTAAACAAAATCAATGACTCATTTTCTAACCAAAAGATGCTTTTATTTTAACATCTGTAGGGCTATCACTATCAAGATATTTTTAGAATGATCTAGATTAATCGCATACAATTTTATTTGCATTGAAGTGCATTAAAAAAATCCAAAATACTGGATATCAACCAATTTTTTTGTGATTAAAAACTTAACAGCAAAGTTATAGCACACAAATAAGATTGATGGCCATTATTTCCCAAACTAAAAGCAGATGGTTGCAATTGTCCTATTTTGATCAAACCCAAAAGATAGATCAGTTTGCTCTCATGAAAGACTATAAAAATCAGAATCATTAGTTTTGGACAAATGGCTCTAAATGATCACTCGACTAATAAAACTCGAGGCGATTACTTGATTCATTTTGACATCTCTAAACAGCCCGCATATTTTAAGCACCTTAAATAAAATTTTGATAAATCGTTACATCTCTACTGGACTTTTTAATGAATCGTTACATCCATGCCAAACTATGGTAAGGTAAAATCTCTACCTTAATGCTTTCAATTGCTGGTCAATGCAGACGCTAACTTGGCTCAAAGAAAATAAACGAGGTCAAGTGCTTATCTGTAGTGAAAAACGGATGAGACCAAACCTGTTTTTCTTGTAGGATGTTGTCAAGGACCATTAAACTCAAGATATGTCTAACATGCAAAATGTCCAAAAAATATTTTGTCAAGTTACCAAATCCCCATTTTGATCATGTTGTGTTTATTAACGCTACCTCCTTCACTAATTCTAGACGCAAAACTTTCCTGTGAAAACTCTTGCTTACATTCTCACATGGTTTGTTGTGATTGAGCTTGCTTACAAGCTATGTGAAAAATTTGAGGAATTAATTTTTGTGCTGAACATTCCTCAGATACCGGCAGCCTATAATCACGCAAACATATGTGCATCCGGTAACACATGATGGATAGCAGAGCAGCAAGAGGCAAATCGCTTAATTATGGAGGAGCACGATAGTCTATGATTAGCTTCAGCCTAAAGCATTTCGTCAATAAAACAAAGCAAAAAAACATGCAAGTGACAAATATCTTTGCGACAATTAACACAACATGAAAAAAAGATGTTAATTGATGTATAATAATTTTGTTTTCTAGCTACTCCCAAGAAAAGACGAATCTCCCATCAATCTCAAGTTTAATAAAAAAAAACATGCGGTTTACTACCTGTACTTGCAGATGTCTTCTAAAAATGTAATGCCGCAAATAGACATAAATCCAAATAAGACTTGTATGACATGCAAGTTCACGTTCACTGTTCAATCATCTTGTCAAGCGACATCTACCATCACATCTGTTCCAAACATGTAAATGTGACAAATACGAACATCGCTATTTACAAATAAAAACACCTGTAAATTAATATTTATAAAAAACAATCTCAAAATTCAAAAGCCCTATAAATGACACAAATGCGAAACAAAATATTTCCACTTCAATGTAAATGTGTTCCCAATGATTTAGGCAAAATGGTAGAACACCCAAATGTGATTTCTGGATAGTAATTTGAGTTTACAAATGTCTGCTCCATTGGCTTTAGAAGTTGTGAGCTCCCGTCTTCCAGTTGGGAAAAATGCGGGTGGGATGATTACAGAGGAATGTTGACAATTTCACCCAACACAAAACCACAAATGGACTCCATTTTCAAACAATCCCAAATAGCTTACAGCTGTTTTACATTGGCTCATAATTTATTGTGCAAACGGGTCACGCACTGTAAAACTAACTAAAGCCATTTAAGAATTCTTATTTGAAACCATGGCAGAGAAATGAATTGTTAATAAAAATCAATATTTGGGCCTGCCTCAATGTTAATTCTTATAAGTTCTGAGCCTGACTCAGAACGACAACTTCCATGGACAATTAGCTGTAGCATGCATGTGGCATGTAACCATGGAAATTGTCTGTTGTACTCTATATTAAACTCACTTTTGGCAAAATTATGTGTCTGGGTTGGGTGGGTCGCCGTCTTTCCCGTGTGTTCTCTGCGCCCATGCCCACTGATATAAACTCGACAACCTTTAGCAGTGAAGTAACATGTTTAAAACTCTGGGGGACGCTCACATACGCCACTAGAGAAGGGCCACGACAGCTGACATGAAATTTAAGCCCAACAAATGGGCCATTCAGGGCAAAGTGACTTTTCATAGCAAAAAAACAGATGATCCAAATCTCTATCTTCTTGTTAGGAGGTACAAAAGTCAAAAACGCATTCACACCATATGGTGGTAGAATATGTGCCTTTATATTTGAATTAAACAAAGGAGCATTTAAAAGACGATAAGAACAGCAGAAACGATTTTACAACTACTTCCCCCCCTAAGTACTCACTTTGCCGGAGGAACGGCTTCTGCGCGATACCACAGGCGGGGGCAGCTCCTCGTCACTCGAGAAGGCGTCCAAAGTCGCGGCGGCGACATGCTTTTTGTTCTGCGCGGTCAAATTCTCCAGATAAAGCTGAACGTAGACATCTTTATTGTGGTTACCAGTCGGGAGCTCCACGTTGTGAGCCATTAACTCGCTTTTAAGCTTGTCCTTGGTGAGCTGCGACGGGTCGTCCATGTATCCCGGCATGTCGGCGTGCGAAGACAACGGGGAAAAGGTTGCGGCAGCAAACGGAGTGAAGTGGCTAGCTTACTTCGAGGGTGGTGGACCAAATTAGAGAGGCTAACTGGCGCCTCTTACTGGAACTATTCCGCAAAGCAGGTTCTTCGCTGTTAAAATGTGCACAACTGCGTCACGCGGTAATAAAAGTTATGGATTCCTCCTCTTTAGGAAGTTACGTTTCAGAAAGCTGCGCTGGTTTAAAGTGGAAAGAAGCTCTTCCCACTTTGGAAAACGACCCAGAAAGGGCGTGATCTTCCTCTGTGATTGGCTTATAGTTGGTCACATGGGTCTTGAATGTGGTTTGTTATTGGTCAGTGGCAATGATTGAAAACGAAGCAATCCTGTAGAGGTCTCCAACCCCAAGGCCGCGAACCGGTACCAGGCCGCATAAGAAAGTATAAATAACTTGCATTATTTTCGTTTTATTTATCTAACTGTGAACGACCTTTTATTTTAAAAAATGGACCAGATTCTCTCCCACACCTCGTGACGTGAACAAAACATAACATTATACCACAATATCATTGTTGTTATGCCGGTCGTATCATTTTATTTTGTTGTATTTATCCGCCACACCTTAAAAGCCGGTGTACGCGCGTCATCCACGTGGTGTTCATTCAGATCAGCTCCCTAACACTTTTGAAGACGTCACGCTGTACAGGTGCTGGCCAGTAGATTAGAATATCATCAAAAAGTTGAATTATCTCAGTAATTGCATTCAAAAAGTTAAACTTGTACATTATATTCATGCATTGCACACAAACTGATGTATTTCAAATATTCATTTCTTTTAATTTTGATATTTATAAGTGACAACTACTGAAAACTCCAAATTCGGTACCTCAAAAAAATAGAATATATCTCAAAGAACTCAATATAACTTTTTTTTTCTTTTTAGAAATGTTGGCCAACTGAAAAGCATGAACATGAACAGCATGAGCATGTACACCACTCTAATACTTGGTCGGGGCTCCTTTTGCCTCAATCACTGCATTCATGCAGCGTGGCATGGAGTCGATCAGTCTGTGGCACTGTTCAGGTGTTATGAGAGCCTAGGTTGCTCTGATAGTCACCTTCAGCTCCTCTGCATTGTTGCATTGTTGGGTCTAGCGTAATGCATCTTCCTCTTCACAATACTTCATAGATTTTCTATGGGGTTAAGGTCAGTTCTCACCAGACACCAGGGGTTCACCAAACCTGTCACCCCCACCCTGCTTTCTTTCAATAAATACTCTCTTGCAAGAATCCAAAGTCAGACTTCGTTCGAACATCACAGTGACGAACGACTTCTCCACTTGCAAGTGCTCAAAGGGCATACTGTCTCCCGTGTGGTTCTTGCAAATAAGTTAGAGTGAGTACCACTCTAACATGTACGTGTGATTGGCTGAAAAGATGTATAAGCTACTGTGGTTGCCAAAATGGGATTGTAGTTAAAAAATGGACAATTTCTGCTCAGAAAACTTCTAAAAACAATGCGCAGTCGGTGATTATTTGATTTATTGATGCTTTCGACATTTCATTTTGATTTGTTTTTTTCTGAAATTGTTTTTGGAAGTTTTCTTTGCAAAAATCTTGACGTCATCAAACACCGGTCCGTGAAAATATTGTCTGACAAAAATCCAGTCCGTGGTGCTAATAAGGTGGGGGACCGCTGCAGTGTAGTGGACTCCCACATACTCACGGTTCAGCAACCGCGTTTCATTTATTTGCAGATATGTCTCAGTGGTTTAATTCAGTTAATATTGTAATATATGTGTACATGTAAATGGAAGAAAATCCAACCATGAAAACAAAAGTAAAATAGATTCATAAAAGCGATTGTGTTCTATTTTCGATCTTCCACTCCTTCACTGTAACAAACATACAAAAGTCCAGCAAGTCAAATTATTAGGTTTGTTTGTTTGTTATTCTTAAGAAATCAAGCTCCAGCAAATGTTCTTTCTTTAGTGACAAATATTTATACAAAATACTTTAAACACAATTTGTACAGTTCATTAATGGGGAAACTTTGTAGTAAATAAAAACCATTGATATGAAAAAAATCTACGTTGCCAAATATGAACATAAAGGACATGTAACTGAAACAAAAACATTTACAACGCTTGGTATTTGACCACAAAGTCATTCCTATTGGCAATCCGCATGGTTTACTTTCAAGATGCAGCGAGCAACTAAACAGTGGAGCAAGACAAAAGTGACCTCTTCATTTGCACCTTTTTTTGGATGTGCTTAACTATACAAAATGAGACAAGTTGTTTACAAGGACTTTACAGTAAGCATTTCAGATCACCTCATAAATGTGTTTAATTCTTAAATACACATTCTCAAAGTGTAACTGAAAGGCTTATTTGTTAGATATCTTACGAGTTATTAGTTGCGAGACAAAAACAAACAGCATCTCATAATAACAGCAAAAATAAAATGCTGCACTTAAAATATTTGTCGAATTTAAAGCAGAGGCACAAAAAGGACAATGCAGCAAAAACTGTCCACTATTTCTTCAATTGGGGAAGAATAGCATGGTAACAGGTTGATGACCTATTATTGGGCAGTGATGACAGGCAAACAGGAGCAGTCTTTCTTCTTCTCCCGCCTGTAGGTGGGCGTCGGACTCGTTACTGAATGACCTGAGCAACTTGAAATCCTCTCCATCAGCAGACTGCGTTGCGTTGTTTAACCTGCTACGTTCAAACCAAGATTTATTTGCATACAAGATGTCAGTGTTATACCATGGTGTTGCCCTCACTCGCTTTGTCCACATACTGAAAGAGAAGAAAGCAACTGTGTTGACTTTCAGTTTGGAACAATAACAACAAAAAATGACGGGACAAGCCACAGGGAAACTGGACAATCACAATAGACATTGATTTGATTACCGCTATTCATTTTTTTAAAGACTTAATAGCATCTTAAGTATCAAAACAGAAGGACCAGCCTAAAAAAGCGACATTTTAAAGCACAAAGTATCACAATTTGTTATATTGAATTGTCACAGTTAACTAGAGCTGTCAAAATTAGTCGATTAATTGACAAGTAATCAATTATCAAATCAACAACGGTTATAATAATCGAGTCATCGTTTCAAGCTACTTTTTACCTTAGAATTGTCCAAATACTCAGATGTTATCTTCTCAACAGTAACAAACAAAGATTGTCTTATGTGTTTAATCAAAATTTGCAGTGTGCCTTTACTTCAGAAAATAATAACTGCACTGGTAAGTGAATCCGTTTCAAAATGTTTGGCGAGTACAACATTAGTCCCTCTTGTGTGTTATTGTTTAATGGTTACTTAACTGTTTTTATCACTAAACGATACAAAATGTTTATTTGTTTATATGAACAGTAAATGGGGAAAATGTCAACAAGTGCCATAAAAATAGTCCATATTGACAGCCCGATAGTTAACTCATGAACATTAATTTAGAGTCATTTATTGTTTTTACATTACAATTGTATTCAAAAAATGCTATTGAATGTAAAAGGATTAGTAATCAACCAGCTTCTTTTTTCAAAAGTTTGTCTTTCAGTCTCTGGTCATTTATAGAGACATTTGATTTAATTAATTTTTGTTAGACTGTTTTTGTCTGTATGCCCTGTGGTGTGTGCCTTAACATTCAAAATTATACTCTCGGAATATACCGTATTGGCCCGAATATAAGACGACCCTGATTATAAAATGACCCCCTCTTTTTCAAGACTCAAGTTTGAAAAAATACTTTTTGAACACCAAATTCAATTTTTAAACAGATAATAATTACAGTACATCTGAAACAGATGATTATAACAATATATTCGAGAGAAAAAGCATGTTATTTTGCCTCATTCAAATCATGCAAAATCTGTCTATTACATCTTAATAGCTGAACATTTAAATATGTAAATTAAAGTGCAATAACGTTTGTAAATGAATGGCTTCTGGTTTTTGAAATGTAAATAAACCAATCTACTGTGATAAAGCAACAAAATTGCAATAACTGCATTAACCATCAAAGTGAAGTCTAACTGTAACTGTAGTCTTGAAACAAATTTGAATAAGGAAAAACATTGCAATAAAATAATGCAAACTGGTTTAAACTTGAGAGTAGCTGAGATCTGTCATGTCAGAACATCACTCCTCATAAAGATCCTCTGCCTCGCTGTGCTCAGTGTCACTGTCCTCACATTTTCTATTATCTCTTCTCTTATTTTCTTCTTTTTTCTTTCTTACCGCTATTTTTTATTTTTCTTCGAGTTAAGTTCAGCATTCACTTTAAAGATATCTGGCCCCATCTAGCGTTGTGAATTGGTATAATGTCTAGACCCCAAATGTAAGACGACCCCCACTTTTTTCAGTCTTATTTCAGTGCAAAAAACACCGCACGGTATTAAAATATATTGTACATAAAAACATTAAATATTGAATTAAAATATTATGTCCAAATGGCTATAAAAGTCTACACACCACAGGTAAAATGTCAAAAATGTGTGTTTCACAGAAAAAGCTTTTTTTATGCACTTTTTTAAATTTTTTACCACCTTTAATGTGAACTATGACCATGGAATTTAAAAAAAGTCAGTCTCCATGGATGCTTGGATGACTGCATATTGACTTTAATAACTCTGGTTAATCGTCAATCAAGTTCAGAAGTTCTAATCACTTGAACCAAGTTGTAAAGATGGAAAGATTCAGCCATTTTAACAAGGGTGTGTTTTGTATCAACAACTGATGACTGCATTACATGCATGCGAGGAAAATCAACAGTGACTGACCACAACTGCTGATTATCCTACGAAGGCTTTGAAAAACAAAAGCACAATTGGATTTTTTTTTCTCCACACACACACACCAGTCCTGGGGCATCTTCAATAAATTGAGTAACTTATTGCACCCGCTGAAATGAATAATGACCACAGACTAAAGCACGCATTCACCCAGCGGTGTTTAATGCCCTTTTTAACAGTTGAGATATTTATATTTACATTGTGGTTTATGTATAGTCGTGGAGGTGCTTGACCAGGTTGATGAATCAACTAAAAGGCACAAGACTTACTGCGCTGATGAAGGGCAGGTTTAGGATGGAGCCAAGGACCGGTATCCTTCTGATGAAGCCTATTGCAACAGGGAAGAAGCCTCTAGACCAATGACACAAAAGAAAAAGTCAAAACAGAGACATGAGTGTTCGCATTTGCATTTTAACATCAGATTATTTTTCAAGGGCCTTCACACAAACAATTACCGATTATTTGAATAATCCATGAATCTGTCGATTATTTTGTCAATTCAGCAATGATTTGGATAAAAACAAACATGTTCTAACTTCGTCCCAAAAAAATATAAAAACTGCACATTCATTTTGAGTTTTGTGCACTAACAATAGGAAACAATTACGATTCTGCTACTGTAATGCTGATCATTGTTTTCCAAAGTAAATGCATGTGTTCTCTTTTGATTCAACTCAATTATAATGAATTTGCTTTCACGAAGGATGGCAAAGAGTGGAGAATATTAACTGTTGACAAGCTAAAACTGAAAGGATTTGGGCAATTTAAAATTGCAAATGGTATCTAAACAATTCCTTCCTTCCATTTTCTGTACCGCTTAGTCCCCACGGGGGTCGCGGGCGTGCTGGAGTCTATCCCAGCCGTCATCGGCCAGTAGGCGGGGGACACCCTGAACCTGTTGCCAGCCAATCGCAGGGCACACAGAGACAAACAACCATACGCACTCGCACTCACACTCACTAGGGACAATATGGAGTGCCCAATCGGCCTACCAAGTATGTTTTTGGGATGTGGGAGGAAACCGGAGTGCCCGGAGAAAACCCACGCGGGCCCGGGGAGAACATGCAAATTCCACACAGGGAGGGCCGGAGGTGGAATCGAACCCGCACCCTCCTAACTGTGAGGCGGACGTGCTAACCAGTGCTCAACCAAGCCGCCTATCTAAACAATTGACTATCAAAAATTATTATACACTAATTTGGTAATCTTAACACCTGAAAACACAAGCAATACTTTAATCTGTATTATGCTGTGGCCACAGTTACCTTGGACAAGTAACTTATTTAACTGATTACACGACTTTAAAATTATTAGTTACTTGATTTTAAAAGAAACAGTTAGATTACAAGTTACTTTAGTTAAATTCAACAGATTCGGACAACCTGCTTACCTTAAAATTGACTACTGTTTTTTAGGAGTACGTTTACACGTGTTTGCAAATACTGAGTTAAAAGTATTTATTCCACATTAGCAGTTCCACACAGTCCAGACTCGGGCTGCGCAAGTCATCTAACTTTAATTACGATTACAACACTCGACGATTAAAAATTGGCATAATAGTAAAAGAAAATATTCTATAAAATGAAATAACACATTTTATAAAGTCTGTTTGGTCCAAGAGGAACTTACATTTCAACAAATTTGATTGATTGAATATTTTATAATATCCATTAATTTATTTATTATAATATACGATTATGACACTCCACGATTACAAAATTGGCACAATCGTAAAAGAACAATTCTATAAAATAAAATAACACATTTCATAAAGTCTGTTTGGTCCAAGAGGAACTTATATTTCAACAAATTTAAACTGATTTAATATTTTTTAAAATTTTAAACATATTCTTTGTATCAAAAAAAGATCATTTAAATAATCGTGATTTCAATTATAACCAAAATATCTTTTATTAATATTTTTTTTTATAATCAAGCAGCCCTAGTCCAAACTCCAGATCTGGAATTTACACCACACTTTGCTCACGACATGCATGATCACTCTTAGCATATTTTGATCAGATTTGTGTAGTTGAAGTGCAGGTTTCACTGTTTGCAGTGTCTTACCTGAACAAGAGGAAAAATCCATAGACCTCCAGCACAACACCAATTATGGGCCAGCCAATTAGCACCACAAACACACCTCCTAAGAAGAAACTGGTGGCTTTCATTTTGTGCTTTTGGAAAAAGAAGCGGAAAGTCCTCTCGAGGCCAATGACAAAGGCAAGTCCAGCAACAAATAGGATCTAGTGGACAAAAAAATTAAGCGTATTGTATATTACATAAGCCTGTATAGGATTAAACCTATACTGAACGTAAAACGGCAAACAAATACAGTAAAGACATTCAATGGAACATACAAACTCACATTTCCAATTGCCAGAAGTGCTTTGTCAAAGAACAAGATCATCCCAAAGAAGAGGAAAAACACACCGAAGCCTGTTAATCCCATTCCGATTTCTGTAGGGCACACGCACACATACACAGTCGCATTCAAGTTTCTTGACAGAAAAAAAAAACCTGTTAATGTGCAACAGAACTCTTAGTGCGTGTTGACAGGGGTTTAGCTCAGGTGAATTTTTTTTTAATGCAAATTTTTTTGCAACATTTGCAACATTTTTTATTAAACAATTGCTGCTGACTACATAGCATTTTATAGAAAAGCTACCAAATAAAGCCCTAACACAATAATGAATAATATTCATTCATATATTATAATACAGTGGAGGAGTATAGTTTGAAGCCTCAAATCAAACAATTTGAACTCCAATCTACTGTTTTTGCGTTTCTGATCATTAATGCAAATGAGTATTTTATATTTTAGGACAATTCAACAATTGAAGTCAAATTCAAGCAACCAGAAGGTGAACAATTTGATATTTCATCCCAAACACCTTATGACCACTTTATGATTTATTAAATTTCCGAGATATTTTAGTATTTTTTCCTATCTAGAAGACAAACAAAAATAAGTCTTAAACTATTAACAGTACATACAACACATCTGCGCGCCGGGTTTTCTATTTGCAAGCACTGTGAGAAAAAAAAAAGCATTTTGAATACATCCATCTTCCACCAATAAAAATTAGAATGCTCACTCACACCAGCTTAACTGGAACTCAAGCTTACTCCACTGGTACAACAACTTTTTACAAAAAGGCAGAACATCACTACATCGGAAAAATGTAGAATACATGATTATGTTTTTCTTTGTGTACCCTGTAAAACAAAAACGTAAACTACTTTGATAATTTAAACAGACTATAATCCGAATTTATTTAGTAAATCCAGAAACAAAACAATTATTGCATTAAACAAATTCAACGTAGGAACGTAGGCACGAAAAATAAGAGCTAGCATTAGCCTCAAATGCTAACAGCTAGCTCAAGACGCCGGGTGCGTACAAAAGAGTGAAAGCTATTTGGATCATCAGCAACAGAAAGCCTTACTTTGCGAGTCCGTCAAGGAAATCATCTTGGCACTAATTTGACCAGTGAGTGTAAAATGGAACGAAAAAATAGAAGTGGTTCATGTAAGAATCTTAAGATTGCCAGCTGCCACTGCAGCAACAGCCACGTCTTCCGGAAACACAACCTCGCCCCATGACAACTTCCGGGATAACATCGCGTTGCCTTCACGGCTGCAGTTTTTTTTTTTTTTTTTTACAAACACAAAACACGCTTTGCAAGACAACAAATTTTGAAATTACACGTCATTACGAATTGAGTTGAATATGAAATATTCTTACTGAATACAGACTTTTAACTATTATTTTGTATTTTGTAATAATTTAGCTAATTTTACCCGATGCTTTTCTTAAGTTAGCAACTGCATTTTGTTAACTCTATGAAGTCAGTCAGTCACACCATACATAAAAGCATATATTTTAGATATACATTTTTACCTAAACTACAAGCATGTAGTTGTAGTTGTTGAATCGATGCAGACACAAGTCTGCTTGGTAACCTTGGAAACAAAACTCAGGGCACAAAAAAGATTGATAAAAGCGTCCAACCATAGTAACCGTGGGTTTGCCAACAAGGAAAACGCTCTGAACAGTGTTTGAATGGTCAGGTCTGTTATTAGATATTCCTTTTCTTCATTTGGTGTATTTCTGTATTATTAATTGATTTTTAGTATAGTAGACGCTTTGTTCGATATCAAAAATTACTTTTCGTAACGTGATGCTACGTTAGCTAACTTGCTGTTTCATGTATTATTTCGTCGAATTACAGTTACAGTAGTCGTATTTAAAAGCTTTTCAATTTTCTTTTTTTTAACTAAATGCTAAACCTTGACCATTATTCAGTATGATGTAATAATTCCACCCTGCAAATTTATTTTCAGGATTCAGATTTATGATTTTGGTACATCATGGATGGTGTTGGTCAGACAAATGGTGAGTCTTGATATGTTAAACTTTAACATTTTGAAAGTTACTTTCAAGATTCTCTTGCCACCTGCCACAAACAAACAGCATGGACAATGTTTTTTAGGGGGGTTGCTTTAATAGTTTGTGGCAGGTGGCAAGAGAATCTGATAGGGACACAAGAGAGGCATAATAAACCCTGAAGGTGTTAGCCTCAGAGGATAAACACGTGCAGGTGCAAGACTTGGCTACTTATCGTTGCAACAAACTGCATGAGAAGGAATTGCCTTCAATATATTTTGGTATTGTCAAACTACAGTAATAGTAAAAGAGGTTCACAATAATCTTTACTTATTTAATTTTTATTCAACCAGGCTAGCGGCGGGGGCTCTAGATAAAGTTACCCTCGCCATTAAACATCAAATAGCTTGTCACACTACACTTTTATTGCTTGAATGGTGGCGTGGTTGGAGGCAACCATTTTTTTTTGCTTGGAATGGGTGGTAACAGTGTTAGTGACTTTTACACTGCTCTACATAGTTTGGAGACAAAATTTATGATACAAATTTAAATTAAGTATTGATAGATTCATTTCCCTGAAACAAAATGGAGAACCAAAAGAATGAATCAATGGAATTAATTTCATTTTCTTTAACATTTCACATTTATTTTATCATTATGTTTCAGATGTTCAGGCAGAGCTGGACTCTGTGGAAGCCGAGCTGGAGCTGGTGGAGCTCCAGATAGCAGAGCTCCTTGAAAAGAAAACTGAATTGAATTCTCGCAAGACTGTGCTCCTGTGCAAGCTGGAGGAGGCGTGCGATGTTGCATCTGCATCGTCTTCGTCCAGCCAGTCTTCTACAACTGGCTCTGAAATGAGTAAAGAGGAAATGCAGCAATACGATGGCACAGGTACACGATGATACTTCTTACCATACGCCACTTGAAAAACATTTGTTTTAATATCTCAGCATTTAAGAAGACATTGCACATTTAATCATGTGTCTAAATAATGAAATCACACCTTCAGCACTTTTAAAATGACAAAGCTCTCTGCTTAGACATGACTGTGCACACTAGTGACGTCTGGCGGTTACTTTGTTGAACTACCTACAAAAGCCACAAAATGGCTACGGGAGTATTATTCAAGTGAATTGTATGAATTAATACCCTCTGTTATTACGCCCAAAAATAATTTGGAGGGCAACCAGCTACATTCTGGTGACAATCTGAAACAATGTTTCACCGTTTTTAGAGTTTGCTTGGTCCAAAGATGTGACACGGCACCTGAAGGATTCATTCCACCTTTCCAAGTTCAGACCCCTGCAGCTGAGGGCCATCAATCTGACACTGTCTGGAAAAGATCTATTTTTGGTGATGCCCACAGGCAGAGGGAAAAGCCTTTGCTATCAGCTACCTGCGATGTGTTCCGACGGTATGCTAACACCCAAAGCACATAGTGGATTTTCTTTTAAGTCTTGATGAAATGCTGTAATGATGTAAACAACATTTGTGTCCATGATAGGCTTTACACTGGTTGTGACTCCTCTGGTGTCGCTGATGGAGGATCAGCTCATGTACCTGAAGTCCATCAATGGGGCAGCAGAAATGCTCAATGCTTCTAGTAGCAAGGTGGTAACTTGGAGTCATATTTCAGTTCATCATCTCGAACAGTTAAGCTTTTTTTGTCGTCTGGCTCAGCGTTTTTGGTCGAGAACAGTAAAGAACCCATTAGCTTTACTGTACCGTTGTCTCATCAGATCACAGGCGATAGTTCTGCAATCCGTGTATTTAATCTATGGGTTTTTCAGTGCATTATCTGTAGGAGAGGCTCCTTAAATTAGAGTTGTTAACTTAATAAAAACTCAGACTTTAAGCTGCACTACGACAACCTCACAAAATTCTACAGATTCTACAGCAAACACAAGTTGGTACGTCATAAATTAGATGAGAACAATAATTGAAATAAATCTTGCGTCATCACACTTGAGACATTCAACAGTGACACTTGGGAGGAAATGTTTTCACTTAGAGTTGCTAATTTTCTCTAGGCCTGCCACTATCGTATATTTTTAGAATCTATTATTTCAATCAAAAAATGTATTACAATTTTATTTGCATTAGTGTATTAAAATATTATTCTCTGATTAATGTTTTTTAAACAAATTATTTGGTATTATTTAGTGATTAAAAACATCTAAACATTTGTGCAATATTACACTAGTAAGATTGATGGTCATTGTTTTCCAAAGTAAAAGTAGTAGTAGTAATAAAAATAGTTTGCAAATGTCTTCTTTTGATAACACACAAAATATAAATCAGTCTGCTTTCATGAAGAACTAGAGAAGTCAGAATTATTACATTTGGCAGGCTGAAGCCGGAGAATTTTGACAATTTTTGGTTAAAAAATATCTCTAAACAATTACTTGATTATTAAAATACGATAATCCACAACACAATATCCAAGTTCGAACCGTCAGATGTATTTTTGTATTTGTATTTACAGGAGCACACTAAGAGCATTTTAGCTGGCATGATTAACAAGAAGCCCCCATTTAAGCTTTTGTACGTGACACCTGAGAAAATTGCCAAAAGCAAGATGTTTATGTCTCGCCTGGACAAAGCCAACAATGCAAATCTCCTGAGTCGTATCGCTATCGATGAGGTGCACTGCTGCAGCCAGTGGGGACATGACTTCAGACCAGGTAATGCGTTTTACATCACGTGGTGAAGGAAGGCCATTAAGAGTTTGAGTTTTTTTTCTTCAGATTACAAACTGTTGGGCATCCTGAAGAGGCAGTTTCCGAAGGTCCCGGTGATTGGACTCACAGCTACAGCGACCACCAGCATCCTCAAGGACTGTGCTAAGATCCTGTGTGTGTCAAAGCCAATCTCACTCACAGCCTCATTCAACCGCACCAATCTCTATTATGAGGTAAAGATTCAAGCTTCAAGAAGATTCAAGAATTTTTATTGGCCATGTTTGAGCATGCCAAACAAGGAATTTGACTTTGGTACATCTCAGCCTCCGTTCAACATTTAAGTGACTAACAACACTCAGGACATGTGCGAAAATTGACAGCCGCACTTGCTCGAATCAGTTTATCAAATCCAACCAACATGAAGTGCAATGAATTATTATGATCATTTATTTTTCCCACAAAAATCAACTCGCTCAAATTTTAATATTGTTGAGCCTGCCATCTAGTGGTGAATGCTAATATTACATTTTAAAACTTCAGTTGACCCCTGAATTTTGGCACACTCAGATTTGACTATTCTCAGATTTTTATTAAAAAAAAAAAAGACAAACGTACTGATACCCTTTATTTTCTTCACTTCTGCAACATATATGCATTTCATTTTCAGTGATAATCTGTTGATGAACCACTAAACATCTTTACGTCTCTTAGCTTCGTGCCAAAGTTACTGACGAGGCGTTAATAAACGACATTGCCTCGCTGATAAAGAATCGATACAAGGACCAGTCAGGTACCGCAGTGAATTAGACTAGAAAATAAAATAAAAATGTCTTTACATGTAAATATGATTTTCTTTTCACACCACAGGAATCATATACGTGTTCTCTCAGAAGGACGCAGAGTCTGTGTACTCTGAACTCCAACAGAGGAACATCCTAACTGCTCCCTACCATGCCAGCTTAAACCCTGATGATAAGTCTCGAACTCATCGCAAGTGGGCCTCCGGCAAAGTGCAGGTATTGGTTAATTTAGAGCGCATTCCAATGCGATTTATATCCCCATGCGCACTATAACTCAGTGTGCCCGATTTATGAAATTTTCCTAAATTAGACCTGAGACTGTGCCATATGTGCTTTATAAATCTGAAAAATACGGTTCAAATAATTTTTAATTTTGCCGTCAGCCACCGTATAAGGAAGTAACACTGACTGAAGCTGAAAAGAAGTCTGTCTTTATAGGTGGTTGTAGCTACAGTGGCGTTTGGCATGGGAATAGACAAGCCTGATGTCAGGTTTGTCATCCATCACACCATGAGCAAGTCAGTTGAAAACTACTATCAAGAGAGTGGACGGGCAGGTACAGTAATTTAAAAAAAATATGTATTATGTATAATGTAATATATGTGATGTAATGTTTGCTTTTCAAAATGTCTCCAGGTCGAGACGATCTCCCAGCTGACTGTATCATCTACTATGGCTTTTCTGACATCTTCCGCATCAGCTCAATGGTAGTAATGGAAAATGTTGGTCAACAGAAGCTGAATCAGATGGTGACCTACTGCCAGAATGTTGACAGGTAACACCTTCAGCCTCATTTAGTTCCATACATGATGTTCGATAGATCACGTGATCTCTCTTTGCGCTCGGCAGGTGTCGTCGCTCTCTATTGGCTGTTCATTTTGACGAAGTGTGGGACGAGAAACAATGCAACCAGATGTGTGATATATGCCGCAATGCAAAAGGTTTGTGTGTGAGAGGTGATAAGTCAGTCAGAGCCAATTATGTTTTTAAGAGTTTGATAATCATTTGAAATCCAGCCCTTGAGGAGGTTAGCTTCTTAAGACTGCAACGTCTTCCTGAAATCCCATCAAAACGCCTCATCCTTAGCAGCTGAGTTCTTTAATAATTTTCAAAGGAATGCCCACTTGCTCTTAGCTGCTAATAAAATATGCATTAAGGGTGACGGAGGTAGAATAAAAGCCACTTTTTTCATATATTAATATTAAAATGTGCAATTAATTTTCAGTTATTTTATTTTAATTTCTTTTTAATTTGGTTCAATATATTTCATAGTTTTAGAACTTTTAATTTCAGTATATCTGTTAAAATGCCGTATTCTTGTTTTAAAACTATAGACCTACACGTTCAAACCCTTTAGCACCTCATGCGAGTTGTGACTTGTACAACATAATTGGAAAGCTATTGGTGGCAGGGATGTAAACAAGAAAATTAAAAATAATTGTGTTTCATAAGTACTGGAAATCTTCCCAAAACTGATTTAAAAATTTGAGAAAGAAAAGTATTTTGTAACTTTTATACAACAACCAATCCTGATCAGCATCTTTCCATTTTCAGATGTCATATCTGTGGACATTACCCACCATGCCAGGCAAGTGGTGCAGATTTTGGAACTGGCAGAATCCACGGATGAGAAGCTAACGCCTCTAAAGTTGGTGGAGGCCTGGATGGGGAGGGGCCCCACAAAGCACAGGAAGTTAATGAAGATCACCACGCTGTCTCGAGCACAAGCTGAGGATGTGATTGTCTACCTGCTACTCCAAGGCTACCTCAGGTTACATGTCACATTGTGGAATAGCAATGACTTGACGGTCAAATACCATATAGTCCAAACTTATTGTCCAAAAAATACGATAATACAGTTAACGGTACCTATCTAATCTATTTGATCCATCTATTCAGTATAAATACTTTAAAACCCTGAATATTGCTAATGTTTGGGTTTTAAAATTGTTATTGTGAAAGTAAAAGTCACTGATACCAACCAAAGGCAAATGAAAAAAAAAAGTGATCTTCGAGTTTATTTATTGGGGGGATTTCGTTCCGCTTTAATAAATCTATAATTTCATTGTTTGCTCTCCATTTTCTAGGGAGGATTTCAGTTTCACTCCATACACCACCCACTTTTACCTCCTGCTGGGCCCCAAAGCTCCCCTGCTCAAGAGTCAAACACACATGCTGAGCATGAAGATGCAGGCAAATTTGTGTTCTTCATCGGTGAGTTAAAATTGTTCCAAAGTATCACATATGCATGCTCATTTACCTGATTTACTGTATTTCTGATCTTTTCTTAACACCTCTTAATTTTAAAAAAATCCAAGATATCAACAATATTACTGTGAAAAACAATATGGGACACAAAACAATGGGCACTTTGATTAGCAAATATGTATACCGTATTTTCCGCACTATAAGGTGCAATTAAAAGCCCTTCATTTGGTCAAAACAAGGTGCGCCTTTTGTGTGTACCGAATTCCAAAATCTGTAAAGTTGTTTTGTTTGGTTCTACATATTGCCCCTGTATATTACCGAATATACAGGCGCAATATGTAGACCCGATGAACCAATTAGTATATTACGTTTTACGTAGATCGGGGCAAAAAAAACAAAAAAAACCCAATCAGAGCTGTACGTACCTCCGCCGCCATTGATAAATAAATACTATCGTTTGTGCAAAATGTTAAAGTTGTTCTGTGTGGCTTCCACATGCGCCCTATAATGTGGTGCGTCCTGTGGATTTAATACAGAAAAGCTCCCAGAATTGAGTCCGCACATTTTAACCCGAAGTGCCTTACTTCTATATGTATATGCCAATATACAGTACACAATACTTTATATTTACCATAATTTCTTGCACTAATTTCAGTCATGAAAAGCAGCAAAAAAAATCTGGTTTTGTGTATGAAGCCTAACGGTAAATAAACTTCATCCATCCATCCATCCATCTTCTTCCGCTTATCCGGGGTCGGGTCGCGGGGGCAGCAGCTTTAGGAGGGACTCCCAGACTTCCCTCTCCCCAGCCACTTCATCCAGCTCATCCCGGGGGATCCCAAGGCGTTCCCAGGCCAGCTGAGAGACATAGTCTCTCCAGCGCGTCCTGGGTCGTCCCCGGGGTCTCCTACCGGTGGGACATGCCCGGAACACCTCCCCAGGGAGGTGTCCAGGGGGCATCCTGATAGATGCCCGAGCCACCTCATCTGGCTCCTCTCAACGTGGAGGAGTAGCGACTCTACTCCGAGTCTCTCCCGGATGACCGAGCTTCTCACCCTATCTCTAAGGGAGAGCCCGGACATCCTGCGGAGAAAACTCATTTCGGCCGCTTGTATCTGAGATCTCGTTCTTTCGGTCACGACCCATAGCTCGTGACCATAGGTGAGGGTAGGAGCGTAAATCGACCGGTAAATTGAGAGCTTTGCCTTTTGGCTCAGCTCTCTCTTCACCACAACGGACCGGTACAGGGTCCGCATTACTGCCGACGCTGCACCGATCCGCCTGTCGATCTCACGCTCCATCCTCCCCTCACTCGTGAACAAGACTCCAAGATACTTGAACTCCTCCACTTGGGGCAGGATCTCATCCCCGATCCGGAGAGGGCATTCCACCCTTTTCCGATCGAGGACCATGGACTCGGATTTGGAGGTGCTGACCCTCATCCCGACCGCTTCACACTCGGCTGCGAACCGTTCCAGCGAGAGCTGGAGATCACGGCCTGAAGAAGCCAACAGCACCACGTCATCTGCAAAAAGCAGAGACGCGATGCTGAGGTCCCCAAACCGGACCCCCTCAACGCCTCGGCTGCGCCTAGAAATTCTGTCCGTAAAAATTATGAACAGAATCGGTGACAAAGGGCAGCCTTGGCGGAGTCCAACCCTCACAGGGAACGAATCTGACTTACTGCCGGAAATGCGGACCAGACTCTGGCATCGGTGATACAGGGACCGAACCGCCCTTATCAGTTGGCTCGGCACCCCGTACTCCCGAAGCACCCTCCACAGAACCTCCCGAGGGACACGGTCGAACGCCTTCTCCAAGTCCACAAAACACATGTGGACTGGTTGGGCGAACTCCCATGCACCCTCGAGGATCCTGCCCAGGGTGTAGAGCTGGTCCACTGTTCCACGGCCAGGACGAAAGCCACACTGCTCCTCCTGAATCCGAGGTTCGACCTCCCGACGGACCCTCCTCTCCAGCACCCCTGAATAGACCTTACCAGGGAGGCTGAGGAGTGTGATTCCCCTGTAATTGGAACACACCCTCCGGTCCCCCTTCTTAAAGAGAGGAACCACCACCCCAGTCTGCCAATCCAGAGGCACTGTCCCCGATGTCCACGCAACGTTGTAGAGGCGTGTCAGCCATGACAGCCCCACAACATCCAGAGCCTTTAAGAACTCCGGGCGGATCTCATCCACCCCCGGGGCCTTGCCACCGAGGAGTTTTTTAACTACCTCAGTGACTTCGACCCCAGAGATTGGAGAATCCGCCTCAGAGTCTCCAGGCCCTGCTTCCTCAATGGAAGGCGTGTAGGTGGAATTGAGGAGGTCTTCGAAGTATTCTCCCCACCGACTCACGATGTCCCGAGTCGAGGTCAGCAGCACGCCATCCCCACTGTAAACAGTGTTGACGTTGCACTGCTTCCCCGTCCTGAGACGCCGGATGGTGGACCAGAATTTCCTCGAAGCCGTCCGAAAGTCATTCTCCATGGCCTCACCGAACTCCTCCCACGCCCGGGTTTTTGCCTCAGCAACCGCCGAAGCCGCGTTCCGCTTGGCCATCCGGTACCTGTCAGCTGCCTCCGGAGTCCCGCAGGCCAAAACGGCCCGATTGGACTCCTTCTTCAGCTTGACGGCATCCCTTACCGCCGGTGTCCACCAGCGGGTTCGGGGATTGCCGCCACGACAGGCACCAATGACCTTACGGCCACAGCTCCGCCCCTCTCTTCACCCGAGTGTCCAAAACATGCGGCCGCAAATCCGATGACACGACTACAAAGTCGATCATCGAACTGCGGCCTAGGGTGTCCTGGTGCCAAGTGCACACATGGACACCCTTATGTTTGAACATGGTGTTCATTATTGAAAATCCGTGTCGAGCACAGAAGTCCAACAATAGAACACCACTCGGGTTCAGATCAGGGGGGCTGTTCCTCCCAATCACGCCCTTCCAGGTCTCACTGTCATTGCCCACGTGAGCATTGAAGTCACCCAGTAGAACGATAGAGTCCCCAGAAGGAGCGCTCTCCAGCACTTCCTCCAGGGACCCCAAGAAGGGTGGGTACTCTGAGCTGCCGTTTGGTGCATAGACACAAACAACAGTCAGGACCCGTCCCCCCACCCGAAGGCGGAGGGAGGCATTGAACCCCAATGTGCAGGCGCCCAGCCGGGGGGCAATAAGTATACCCACACCTGCTTGACGCCTCTCACCGTGGCCAACTCCAGAGTGGAAGAGAGTCCAGCCCCTCTCGAGAGGGCTTGTACCGGAACCCAAACTGTGCGTGGAGGCTAGTCCGACTATATCTAGTCGGAATCTTTCTGCCTCGCACACCAGCTCGGGCTCCTTTCCAGCCAGAGAGGTGACATTCCATGTCCCAAGAGCCAGCTTCTGCAGCCGGGGATCAGACCACCAAGGGGTAAATAAATGCTTCCCATGGGCTCACCACCTGTGGGAGGGGCCGAAGGGGTCGGGTGCAATGTGAGCTGGGCGGCAGCCAAAGGCAGGTAAATAAACTTTTTAATTTAATTTGAATTCAGATGACTATTGTTAGACTAAAATGTATCTTTTATGAAAAACATATTGTATCAATTTTTTTTTTTTTTTTAATTGTAATTGTCTCTTGTAATGCATTAGTTACATGAATTTAATTAATTATTTTACAAATACCATTTGCCCTGCTCGGAAGCCATCATGACAAAATAACCAGAGTTTTTATAAAACGACTTAATCTCACCGCTGAGTTGAAGTACTCCAAATACTACGATAGCCACACTATACACACAAGAACAATAAATATGTAAAATGTTTGTCAATTGACACGGCAGTTGTCAATCACTAACTAAAATAAGAAGTGTGGACACTTCAATCCATTTTCCAGTTAATGTCACACTCTGATTTTCATGCTCCTCTTAACCTTTTTACTCTCCTGTGTTTGTGATTACAGTTTTGTGACATTTAATGACATTTTCCCCTCATGTTTTCTCCAACCACTTTCTTCCGACCTTTGTGTGTATTTGTACGGGTTTTTTTTTCTCATCAATTTCACATTAGAATGTCTCACATTTTCTAAGGCCTGAGTCCAGGTAAGTCACCGCTAGTGCTCAAATGCTGCCTTGTTTTGACTTTTGCGTATATTTCATTGTGTTTTATTAGTTACATTGTATGAAGTCACAAACAGCGGCTTTTCATTAGTTCTTAACATGATTAATCGTGTATAAATCCAATGTAGCTGATTTAGATAATTATTAATCACCATACTCTGATATGTCTTCTTGATTTCATACCAAGCTCCACCACCTGGTAATAACACTGCATTTATCAAAATGGCGATAATTGTTGTCAAGGGATTGCTAAACTGAGCCAATGGTTTAATTAGGCAACATTTCATCTATCAACGTAACAGTGTTAGTTTACACAGTAGCCATCTTTAAAATGATCTTTCATCATATCATCAGCTTGGGCAAAAACAAACCAGTACAATGCCAGTTTTATGAGTCATATATTTATCGTATTTTTTTCAAATAGGCATCCGCTGTCATAGAGAGTCCATTCCCTAATTCATCACCTCTTTGTTGGCAATTTGAAAATGTTCCACTATAATTGTGGTCAGAATATTTTTTTTCGAATCTGAATTCCACACAGTAACTAAAATATGTATCCAGAGAACAACTACCGTAATTTTCGGACTAAAAGTCGCTCCGGAATATAGGTCGCATTAGCCATAAAATGCACAATAACGTGAAAAAAAAACATATATAAGTCGCTCCAGAGCACAAGTCGCATTTTGGGGGGAATTTTGTTTGACAAAATCCAACACCAAGAACAGTCATGAACGAGCAACAGGCTAAACGATAGGTATGCTAACGTGATATAAACACAAACGAAGAGCTGAGAACGGGCCTGACGTAACATTCAGAGTTATTAAAAAAACTATTACATAAATAACATGTTTATAAAACCATCTGTGTCACTCCAATTCATTAAATCCATCGATCGTCCTTTGTCAACAATGGGTGCGCGCCGCTGACGGCGCTTGCACTTAAAAATATTTCACAGGCCCATATAACGATATATAAATTAAATATCAAATAACTATTATATAAGCAATAATATTATCAAACCATCTGTGCACTCTAAATCATTAAATCCATCGATCAAATTCCTCGTCCTTTGTCAACAAGGCCGCGCGTGCGCCCTGACGTCAGCCTCGTCGTTATTCCACAGATCTAGTATATAACTACATATATTGTAGCGTTAACA
The DNA here is from genome assembly GCF_024217435.2 of Syngnathus scovelli. Lineage (NCBI taxonomy): Eukaryota > Metazoa > Chordata > Actinopteri > Syngnathiformes > Syngnathidae > Syngnathus > Syngnathus scovelli. The sequence goes on from NC_090868.1 coordinate 6,455,343, forward strand.
AAGTACAAGGAAAGACGTGGGTTTGGTAAACGACTCTTTATTTAACAAAAATATCACCAAATGATTCCCGAGCGCGGCACCGCTGCTGCTCACTGCTCCCCTCTCCCCCAGGGGATGGATCAAAATCACATGGGGATGGGTTAAATGCAGAGGACAAATTTCACCACACCCAGATGTGTGTGTGACGATGATCATTGGGACTTTGGGACTTTAAAACAAACTTCCAGGCATGTGGCGGCGTGGACTTCCAGCCACGGAGGTGGAAGAGAGATCCATAGAATAGGACCGGGCGTGCGTAAAAGCCATGACCGAGCCCCATCCACCGTTCCCGGACAGCCACCCGGCCGAGCGCCGGCCTCCGACTTCTATCCATGGAGGTGAAAGAGAGCTCCGTAGAGTAGGACCGGGCGTGCGTAAAAGGCATGTCCGAGCCCCATCCACCGTCCCTGGACAGCCACCTAGCCGAGCGCCGGCCCCCGACTTCAATCCACGGAGGTGAAAGAAAGCTCCGTAGAGTAGGACCGGGCGTGCGTAAAAGCCATAATCGTTTTTCAAACCTTCTGTGTCACTCCAAATCCTTAAATCCTTCAAACTCTTCGTCCTCCGTGTCACTTAGAAACAAAGCCGCTAATGATGCCGGTAGTACGTGGGGCCCTTCGTCATCTTCGTCATCCCGTGATCAATCTTTGTCCTTTTTGTAAACAACCGCCACGCCGCGTCGCGCTGCTGACGTCACTTGAAATTCAAATTACAGTAATCCCTTGCTACATCGCGGTTCGTTTATCGCGGTTTCACTTTTTTTTGTTTTTTGAAAACATATAAGTCGCTCCTTATTATAAGTCGCCCCCCCACCCAAACTATGAAAAAAAAAAGGCGACTTATAGTCCGAAAATTACGGTAAATATTTTATTAGGCGGTGCGGATGATTCTATAAAATGTCAAGGATTTACAAGCCCAAGATGGATACGAATAATTTCAATCTTCAAGATAATGTCCATGAAACACACAGTCTTTTTCTTGAGATTTACACACATTTGGAAATTCTTTTGGAGCCTTTTCTGAATAAGATCATCAGTTCAAGCAATTGCAGCTAACTTATAAATGGTCAAGTTGAAATGAAAAGGAAGTGAATTTGGATGGTCAAGACCAATCCAGAAACCGCAAAGCGTCAAGTCTGCTTTAAACTGGAAACCATGGCTGTGTTTTGTGCTCGGACAAGACTAATATTAATCTATTTGGCAACAAAAAAATAATCACAACATGTTTGTAAGCATCAAGGTGATCACATTTACACTCCAAATGCTCAGTTTAGCAATCGTTTTTTTTCTTTGGGCTGGTACTCTGTTGGGTTGGTACCTATAGGATCTTGAATCCCTTTCGGGTAAAGATTGTCGTCATTAATGGCCAACAGGTAAAAACACAGGCAGACCGGGGAAAAGCCAAAGTGCTAAAGGGATCAGATCAGAGTGATGGAGAAGCTCCAGTGTCCAAGAAAGTCAAGAAAGAGCTCACATAGTATCCCCCTCCCCATCCCATCCTGAGGAGAAACTGACTAAGTACAGTCCATTTTATTTTTGTTCATCTGCTCATCGCATGGCAATCAACAGACACTGGAATGATTCAACTTTAAGAATTAAATGACCAATTGGTGCAGAGAAGCAGTTATTAATCTTGGAGCATGCTTGTCTGAAATTGGATGCTGCTTGGTTTCTTAATGCCTCCAGTATGGATAAATTGGCAAAACGATTTCAGACATATTCCAAAATACTGAAGCCTTCCTATTAGAATCCGAATATGGAATCCCAGACACTAACATCACTAACATTTTATTAATCACAATTACTCTGTTTACACTATATATTGAATCATTGCTGTCCCCAGTTTTAACACCTCTTGAATGCTGTGCTGTGTCTTTAACGCAACAAACACAATTTCATGATACAGATTCGATAGTTCGACACTAACACTGATTTTTGTTATGACAGGATGTGGCAGCTCCCAGCAAGGAGATCATTGATAAGATCTTTTACTCCTTTGTAAAAGAAAACAGCTGTCCCCCCCAATCGAAGCAGAAACAATTTAAAGCACACAAGAACCTAGCAAGGAAACCTAATACAAACCCAGCTGATGAGACCGACAGTTACGCTGGTGAAGAAGACACTATGCCTCAACACGTAGTTGAAGTGAATGTTGAAATTAATGCATCAGCTACGTCTTGTTCTAAACGTAAATCCACCACCCCTCAAAGCGCGAGAAAGAAACCCCACGCAAATTCATCGCCCGTGGTCGTTCCGGCTCCATTCAAAGTTGTTGACCCACCTTCTTACACAGTCCCCAGCTCTCCCTCCCAGGCCTCCTTTATTTCCGAAACTGCAGCCGAGGAGCTGTGTGATCTACAGAACTACTACAGGAATCAGCTACGGAGAATCAACTACATCTCCCATGAGTATCTGGGGCAGCCCGATGAGTCGGGGCTGCTGGCTTGTATCCGGGAACCTTTAAAGTCCTTGCGACTTCCCCGCAGGATGACCATCACCCAGACGGCCCGCAGCTTATGGACTCGTGTCAGCAGTCGGAGGAAACTGGTCCGCCAGTGAGCATGGAAGCACGGGTTTCTGTTGTAATAAAATCATGACGCACCCAGAATCTATGCAATAATTTGGAATATAATATCAACTCAAATGGTTAAGTAGATTCATAGGCGTTTGTTGAAATTCAACGTTTTGTGTACTAGGTGCCAGGTTCCATTGGGACTGTTCTATTTGTACTATAAAAATAAAAAAAGACAGCTTAAATTAGCACTTTGCTGCTCTTTTGATGATCTTTCATTAAATACCTGACTTCTGCAAGTGACTTCATGAAAAAAAGGGTGACTTACAAAATGTGGGGACTATTGAATGTGTTAGAGATTTGCTCACTCCAACTTATTTTGCAAGAACCACACGGGAGACAGGCAAGTTCTTTTAGACACCTGCAGGTGGAGAGTTCACTCGCTACAGGAATGAAATCTGGAGCCTCTCCCAACTGCAAAGGCATATTTATTAAGAGAAAGAGTGGGGGTAAGAGTAGACTGAATAGGAAGCCCTTGTGCTCTAGTCAAAACATATCAGGTAATGTTTTACGACCTTGTGTAGGATGAGACAAGGTAGGTTATTTATTACCGGTTGCATTCCAACATAATCATACGATAAGGATAATTTGAAAAACCCTAACATCTCCCTCCTGTTTTATCATATGATTATGCCACCGCAAACAACAAAGGCAAGTAAAAAAAAAACACACATATATATGTATAATGAAGAAAGAAGAATAGTAAAAATAAAAAACAACAAACAATGATAGCAACACTTTCCAGTGAAGATGAGGCATTACCTTGATACCCCAAGATCAAACTTATTGTGTAAGCGAAAAACCTGCCGGCCAGATGTTATTAGCAGGAAAATTCTTACACGGTCCCTTTGCCTAAGACGACCAGAATGCTATCAATAAAAAACAAAAACACAGAAACAGTACATCATTGTATCCATCACTTGCGAAGCATTTTCGATGGTCAAATCATCAAGTTTCTGTAAAACATGCTCAACAGAACAGCATCTACGCAATCCACGCTTCATTATCGTCATCACATCCGTCATCTCTAAGAAGTTGTATATGAACTTGGGCTACAGTAGAGGACACAAACTTCGACACAGCAGACTTCAAACATGGGATAACGCAGGACGTAAACAAGCACAACACCACCAGCACAACAAGCACAGGAGACAGCAATTTCAAAAGCAGTTGCCACCAGTTGCCTGATTTCTCCTGGTATGTATATGCAACAGGAAGTCCCAATGATGTGGCACACACCACCTTGTGCTGCCGTCAACAAGTCCAGAACCATCCTGTTTTACAAGACCATCAGTCTAATAGCCTGAATCTCTCTATTTTGTTCATTGTTGATTTGCAGTGAGAGATTCACAAAGGATTGAAAACGATAGTTCAGTGTCTCGATGAAGAGCGATAGTTTCCCAACCCCAATCTGAGGAAAGAGCGCAAGGACAATTTTGTCTCCGACGGACCATACTTTATGGTCGTCTGGAACGTTTGCACCCCAGACAGGGTCATGAGGGTCGAAGGTTGCAACTGCCCTGCGTCGACGTCCAGAAGAATTGTGTGCTTCTGTCAGCTGATGATGTCGTATCCTGTAGGTGTGGTTTGTCACCCACACTGGTGCACACACTCCTGTCTGTTAGAGATTTGCTCACTCCAACTTATTTTGCAAGAACCAAACAGAAGACAAGCAAGTTCTTTTAGACACCTGCAGGTGGAGAGTCCATTCGTCGCTGTCTGAACAGCGATTATCGAATGAAGTCTAAAAGTCTCCTCCCTGCAAGGGCATATTTATTAGGAGGAACAGAGTGGGGGTGGGAGTGGACAGGTTTGGTGAACCCCCGGCCTCTGATAAGATCAGAGCAGGGGGTGTTTTACACTATTGTGGGAAACAGAACAACTTTGATTGCTTCCCCTGCAGCTGGTCAATCAAGCAGAGGAAGCAACCACTTCATCTTACTCTGCATTGTGAGGGCCAGACGTGATTGATTTAATCATTACATTGTGAGGGCAAGACAAGATTGATTTAATCATTACAGTCTACATTCCAACATAATCCTACGATAAAGATAACCTGGAAAACCCTAACACTGTCCAGTTGGCGGGCAGCATCAGATAAACCTTGGATGTAACGTGTAATTCACTCCAGCTGGTCTCTCTGTGTAGGCCACTTGTGGTATTGTTCATCCTCTAACAGTCACATTGAGATTTGCCCAGAATAGCTGATCACAGGCACTGTCTGCAAGTCCAGGGCGGTAAGGGTCAGCATCTTTGACTGTGACAGCACGGTGTTGATATCCAACTCCTGGATGCCGTGTCCCTGTAAAACAATGCTCTAGACTTTCCTGCTACGTTTCACACAATAATAATGATGAGTAAATCATCAGATACCTCTCGTGCATACACTCCAACAAACGTTAAGCAGATGTGAGATAACTTGCATGAAGTCTACTTAACCAAACATTGAGTAAATATGGGATAACTTAAAAACTGTCCCGGTCAACAACAATTCGTAAATAGAAACTACAAGGCATAATAGATAAAGAACTTCTCTTTAGCTAGACAAAGAACAAAGGTGTTCTGTTCATAAATAGTGAGGGCCTCTCACAGATAAGACAAGGAAGGGAGTATAAGAACTCCCTAAAACCTGGCAGATGTGTTGGCCTTGAGCGAAGGTATGAGACCTCCGGTTCAGGCCGGCCAGCGCTTCTACAAAACTAATTATCCTGACATTTCCCCACTGTTTATCACATATTTGCTGAAATTCACACATCACCGTAAACAACCCCTTTTCTCGACTCTCAGTCGTCGGATCACATTCATGAGGACAAATATGTTTACACCAAAGGATAAACGTTGCGATGTCATCATTCAGAATCCCATGGCTCTGGGAAAAGTCTGGTAACACAGATGCAGGAATTTTGCCATCAACATCATCATGTTGCCGCTCAGACATTAGGTATATCTGAGCAATCTCGTCCTCCATGGGCGATATTACTGTAGTGGCGAGACAATTAAACAGAGCACGAAGACACGGTATGCAACATCCATACAAGGTGAGCATAGCAGCAATACTGCAACTGATGGTAAAATTGAGGACACAATGGCGTTATACTTCCCAAAAGCATTCATCCACTTGTAGTGCTCTTTCATCCTCGTTTTGAGGGATCGCAGGCCTGCAATCCGTCAGGCTCCCATCAGGGGCGGTGTTGTTGGGGATGAAGGTGCAGCATTGTTCTCCAAACATTGCGCAGACGCCTCCTTTCTCAGACAACAACATATCATGAGCATTGTGGTTCTGGATCGACATTAGGGAAGGCGTGGCTAGCTGTTCATGCACTGCCTCGAGCCCCGCTTGTGTCCGTTTGCCCAATTTCTGCATGCTGTAATGGATGTAATTTATCCTGTCCATGCTCTTGTTCATCGTTCACCAGCAGCAAATGGAGGACTCCCATCCCGCTGCAATTTGGTCATTTAATTCTTATTAATCAGGAACTCCTCTAGGGACTCCAATTGCATCAATTTCGGTCAAATCATCGTCGCCTCTCAAATTTAAAGATATTTTGGTTTTTACCAGCTTTTTCCCCAGATCTTGGTATGTTGATGTATATACAATTTCGCTTGACTACGTTCTCTGAAAGAAATGGCTTATTTTTTTCTTTTTTCTCTCAATGGATATTATGTAGACTGCTCTGTCACACACTTCACAATCCAGTAGACGTGACAGATTTCACACAATCTTTGGTCAATGGCAACAACATAAATAATCGGTCGCAAATCCATACATATGACATATTCAATTTTTTTCTGTCTTTGCAGCTTGTTTTGCCATAAGCAATCAATTGTTTCTTTTTTCAGTTACTCTTATAGTTAGTTACCTGAAACAAATTATCCACATTCATTCTAGATATTCATCCCATTCTTTAACATCAACAGAGGTTGTTGACAAAGTACACATATAAACATCATACTTTCATGGCAGTCCAGATCCGACACAGCAGATCATCCTGCAAAGGTCAAATTGATCTTTTAAATTGAAGGCATTCAGTGTTTTTGTTTTTGTTGAAACAAGCTCTACAAAAAAAATTGTTTTGAATATGAATCAAATCCATATGTTGTATAAAGCTGACTGACCTGCCCCACTATCCCTCCTCTTGAGCCATGTGACACGCACCATGGCTCAATATTGCTCACCATTAGCATAGGTTCTTTGGTGGGGTAGGTCATTTATAGATGCCATTCTCTAATCTTGCCCCTCTTTTCGTCCATAATTGAATTTCACTCTATGGACTTTGTCGCTGCACATCTTTAAAAATGTTTCAGTGATCTAATCTGCTTCTTGTGTGTATAAAATTTGAAGTGTCTTTTGCGCTGCAGCTTTGTGGTTCTGTCTGCAAGCTTGTTACCTCTTGACACCTTATCAGTCTCGTGTGTGTGTGTGTGTGTGTACTGCACACGTGCACATAGCTACTTTTCGTGGCAATTGGACTGTTTTGACAACTAGCTTAGCAAGTAAATGGATGCCCTCCCCGAATGGGGAGTAACTCAGCTAACAAATGATTAGACATTTTCACTTTCTTGTAGTTTCTTTAGTTACTTTTCAATCGTTTTCTCATTGTTTATCACAAGAATCTTAGAAATTTGAATACGAATCAAAACGTATGTTTTATTTTACTCAATTGTATGATTTAGAGAATCCATATGTAGTAAAGTGTTGTATTACTACATATGATTTCATCATCTTTTAATTTGACTTTCTTTCCAAAACGCTTCTTAATTTCTCAGTTCACACATCTTCTACATGTGTTACTGGTTCTCCAGTTTTTTCTCTAGTTAACTATCAATCCAAAAGCTACGTTTTCTTTTTAGCATTCAACCTGCTCAAAATCACTCTTTCATCAAAGTCGCTCTACTAATTTTCTATAGTAGTCGCCAACGACTTCAACCATTCAACCTTTCATTCAGGCAATCATTCATCAGTGCTCATCATATGCATCTCACACAGTCTCCAAAAAGGAGTCTTCTTATCACATTGGTCCCATTTCATCCAAGCTCACCACACAACATTCATATATCATTTTCAACTCAAGTTTCCTGGTAGAACAATCCACCGATTCAAAAAAAACGTAACTAAAACAAACAACTGGCAAATTAATCTGAATTTTTTCTTTGTTTTTAAATTTGAAGAACTCAATCTCTCAGATTTAGCTTGCAATTAGAATTTTGCATAATCTTATAACACAACCAATCAATTATTCCTATTAAATGTAGCATTGCAAAATCTTAAATTCACAATTTAGCTTCTCCCAATTCCTGAAAGCATGTTCTGTTGTTTTGTTAACTCCGAATTTCTCATGAGGGCTTGACACTAACATGCACTAGTGTGGATTAGTTTCTGCTCACAAACAGATTTCTCTCTTTTTCTTTCATTTTTATCTGTCAAAATTGTTTCTGTTCTGCGGTGTAAATTGAATAGACAACAGTCTAGCAAATTTCTTTATACTAAAAGTTTAGCCAATCTTCATCAACTTAACACATACGCACACACATGCACAGCTCTCGCGTGCGGAAGGTAGGTCTCAGCAACAATGATTCGTCACAGGCTGGCCATTTCCGGTGGTCGATCCCATGCACACGAGGACAGCACATTCTAATTTTATTTATTTATCTTCTAGAAGCAAGTTGCATTTCTTTACCACTTGATTTGCATATTTTAACTTCAGTGTAACACAATTTGATCCCTATTCATTTGTAATTGGGCCTACAAACAGCATTGTCATACTTCTTGTGTGGACAGGGGCTCTAACAATCTAAAAAGATTTTTGATAACCTGACAATGACATGTTTTGCTGTCATATGGGAGAGGTTTCAGATCTTTTAAATTTCGATACATGATTTGCATAGGACCGGAAACTCCTCTTGCCCCTTGCTTGAGCCGCGGCTTGAGCTGCGGCTTTGCACCTGCTCACAGGGGCCTTATTGTCTCCTGGTCTGACAAACACTTGTTACCTCATCAGTTTTCATCTTTCTAGCTTTTGTCTCTTGAATTCGTTCTCATCTCTTTGTGAAGATTTCAACCACACTCTAGCACTTCTACCACTTCTTCCACATTTGAAATTTCCTTGTACTCCATACATTTTCTTCCACTTCAGCATGTATTGCATACAATTAAGAAATCTACTTGCCATGAACTTCTCGTTTTAAAGAAGAGCAGAGCAAGAGATTTACCGTTCTTATTTCCCATCTTAATTTTAGTAGTTTAAGGTTTTACAATTTTTTTCAATTTTTTTTTTTTTTCTTTGAGGATCCTCAATGCAGGTTTAAATTGACCTCTCAACAAATTACTAGCCTGTTTTATTGCCGTGGATAAACGCTAGAACTGCTTTTTAGTCAATTTATCCTACCAGTCACACACTCAATCACACAAACTCCAGCGCTTTTTTAGGCCTATCCAGGGATGGGTGTAAAACCCTCCCAAACAGCTTTGGAAAAACGGACGAAAGAAAAAATCTACGCCCTTCTTCAATTAAGAAAAAGAAGCTCTGTTTTTCTTAGCCCGTTTCTTCCACTGGGACTTGAACCCAAGCTGTTCTTTGGCTTGGAAAAACATACAAAGAAAAATCTACGCCCTTCTTTGATTAACAAAAAAGAAGCTCTGTGTTTCTTAGCACGTTCCTTCCACTGGGACTCTAACCCAAGCCAGATCCCTCAGCTCGGAAGAACAGACAAAGAAGAGTCTACGCACCTCTTCGATGAACAAAAAAGAAGCTCTGCTTTTCTTAGCCTGTTCATTCCACTGGGACTTGAAACCAAGCTGGCTCTCGTGCACCTCTACGTGTTACGCGTTTAACAACACAACACAACTTCAGGCCTTTAACTTACTTGTCCCCTGGTTCGTTGCACTGCCGGGTCCCGTCAATCCACCTCTGTCAGACGAAGGCAGACCTAAGATGCTGGCCCAGCGAAGAATTCTCTTCCCAGGACTTTCTCCTCCAGGTCCTCCTAGTGGACGCTGGCTTGTCGACAATGCAGCACGTCCTTCTTCGTCAGACAGATAGTATGAGGGGTCCCGGGTTTCGGCACCAAAATGTTAGAGATTTGCTCACTCCAACTTATTGTGCAAGAACCACACGGGAGACAGGCAAGTTCTTTTAGACACCTGCAGGTGGAGAGTTCACTCGCTACAGGAATGAAATCTGGAGCCTCTCCCAACTGCAAAGGCATATTTATTAAGAGAAAGAGTGGGGGTAAGAGTAGACTGAATAGGAAGCCCTTGTGCTCTAGTCAAAACATATCAGGGGATGTTTTACGACCTTGTGTAGGATGAGACAAGGTAGGTTATTTATTACCGGTTGCATTCCAACATAATCATACGATAAGGATAATTTGAAAAACCCTAACAGAATGAATAACTAATGGGATAGTCATCTCGCTTTTTTCATTGTTGTTACAGGACATTGTTTAATCTTAGCAAGGCACGCCTCTAAGATTACAGCATTTGTTAGCTAGTACAAGGCATTAAAGTGCTAGAGACATCCCTTTTTTTTTTTCAATTAGAACGGAATTTGATAGAATGTATAAAGTGAACACATTTGCCGCATTGGAAATTAAAAATGGACATCGATTACTAAGAATAAAGCTGAAATGAAATGCCAGTTTATCGATCGGGTCCCGCACAAAGCCAAACTGGCGGCGCCATTACTGTGACGTCACAAGTTGTACATCTGGATGTCAACAAACCCAAACAACATGGCAGATGATAGCGACAGCTCCGTTTCTATCGGCAATATTAGCGTCATTTTATCCGATTCAGAAACCTCTTTTGACGCAGAATATGATGAATCTAGCAGTTCACTTGGCCTGAGCTGAGCACATTTTCTGAATTGTGCCCCTCCCGTCACTCTGGTTAGGTTGGCATAGTAAAAAGTGCTCTTGGGGGCTTTAGAGTGCCGTGTTGATCTCGGCACAAGAAGACATGACCACCTGCAACGTTTGGTTTAGGTTTTATAAGCATTTTTAATTTTATTGCTTAAATCGCATTTTCTCGACGAGCTGAGCACGTTTTCTGAATTGTGCCTCTCCCGTCACTGTGGTTAGGTTGGCATAGTAAAGAGAGTAGAGTGCCGAGTTGACCATTGCGCACGGAGAAATGAACATCTGCAGCGTTTGGTTTAGGTTTTAGGCGCATTTTTAATTTTATTTCTTAAATCGCATTTTTTCGACGAGCTGAGCACGTTTTCTGAATTGTGCCCCTCCCGTCACGCTTCGACATACTTTTCAAAGTCAAAGTCTCAAAGTCTCCTTTATTGTCAATTCCTCCGCATGTCAAGACACACAAAGAGATCGAAATTACGTTTCTCACTATCCCAGGGTGACAAGTATATTCACATATTAAATAAATAAATAAAAGAAACATTTTAAGCATATAATTATACCTACACACCAAATCAATAAAGAAGACATAACTAGACATTTTTGATAAGTGGTGATGAGAAAGGTTTTTATAACTTTATGATCTGATATATTTCTGAGGACTTTGAAATAACAAATGACTTTTGATATATTGCCTAAATAGCTTAATGACCCTTAAGGAACTGTGGAATGCATGCCTGATGTTTTTTCTCTGAATCATGGACACGGCCAGAGTCGTCTTGACCGTTCAGTACTTGATTGTATCTTATGTCTTGACTAATGCTAGACGCCAGTTTTTGATTACTACTGAACGCTCTGCACAGAGGGAAATAGTTTGCCTAACAAAGAAAAGATACGGTTGAATGAGGTACGACAGTGTATGTCCAAGATTGGAGAAGAATGTTCACAGGAAGGTCACGTGGAGATAAAACCAGCAGGTGCCAGAAGGAGCTACCGAAAGACTCGGCCAAAGATGATCGCCAAGGCCGAAAGACGGGAGGGAAGACAACAGCCCCCCACCTACACACACACACCAACAGCCCCCCACCTACACACACACACACACACCAACAGCCCCCCACCTACACACCGAATCGCCCATAACCAGCACCACTCCCATGGAAGCAGACTCTCCTTCGAACTTGCCCCACCCCGAAGACTCATCGCCCATCAATCCCGGCCCACAATGTGCTACTGAATATAAAACTGATCTAACAACCTTGGACTTTGCCTTTTCTGAATGGAGACTTTCCGCTCTTGAAGGGCCCAGCGCTGTATTGTACTTTCCTGAAAACAGAGCTTTTTGAACAAGAATTGTGATTGAACTCAACCAATCTGTCTAAGTCTAATTTCTGCTTCAGTGTCTTTGCATTTTCCTAAATCTGAATAAATCAAACGAGCACGCAGTGAGTAAATTGGATAACAGGTGATTGGCAAAGGTTTTGCCGTGAGGCGCAGATAACGCGCTCCCTAAATTGTGGACAAAATCCAACAGTTTACCTCTCTCTTTGAAATGTCTTTCAAAGAGCCTACTTTATTCATCCTCCCTCACAACTCATTTTTTCCCCCAGGACATTATTTCAATGTTACTAGCTATGAATGTGTTAGCAAGAGTGTCTTAACTAATATTTTTGAAACCTTGAATCTATTTTACAATGCCATATCAATCGGTGAAAGTTAAATGCAGTACCCTGGAACACAAAATCACACATGCTAATATTTGATTGTTCACTGAATTCATTTTAGAGCTGTCAAAATCGATTAATCGATATTCAAATTGACAATTATTTTAATAACTGAGGAATCGTTTCTATGTCAACATTTTCAATGGTTCAAGATGGCGGCGCGTGCACACGCAGCGGCCACTCTCTGTCCCGTTCGGTGTTTTGTGAGTGTTTACTGAGTGTTTGTCCGGCAGTTTTGTGTGTATTCGTCTCGTGTGATACGTCGTGCTACTAGTGCGGCGGGCATGTTCTGCTCAACATCGGCGGAAGTGGGTTTTATGGCGTTCTGGACTTTGGTGCAGAGAGATTAAGGGCGCTCGGACTGCTTCGTCATGGAGCGACGCCGGACTGGCCTGCTCTTCCTCCACCGGTTGGACTGCGTCCTGAGCTCGGACTGCTCCGTCCTGGAGCATTGTTGGGATGCGTCGGCAGCGGGTCTGCGAGGCAGCGGGAGAGGGGCCAGCGCGGAGACGTCTGGCCAGGCTTGCGGCCAACCCAGCTCGCTCAGCCGTGCCTTCCATTCTCCTGGCGTACGTTCGTTCGCGGGACAAGATGGGTTGCGTTCGCCTGATAGGATCCACGAACCGGACAGTGCGTGCCTGCTGTGTGCTCGTGTTCACAGTGGCCTGGTTGACTGTCATCTTACCGGAGTCTGCCGTGCATCGGGAGCGGCTAGCGTGCTATCACGCTTATTGTTCATTGATTTTGACTTCTTGTGTTATTTTTCCTGTGTTGTTTACTTGTATGTGCGTTGTGAACTCTGTCTTGTCACCCTGGGATAGTGAGAAACGTAATTTCGATCTCTTTGTGTGTCTTGACATGCGGAGGAATTGACAGTAAAGGAGACTTTGACTTTGATTCTTTTTTGCCTTAGAACGGTACAAATCCTTTATTATGACATCTGTGTAAAATCAGAATACAGCTGAATTATTCATGAACGATGGGCTTCATGTTAGTAGGAGGTAACACTAGGACTCAGCTCGATGTCATTCTTGAGTTGAAAGTCGAATTTGGGAGCTCGGCATAATAATAAATAAAAACTGTTAAGAGCCAATAGTTGAAGCTTGTTAAATAAAAAATAATAAATGTTCTTGTATGGGCTGGTAATTGAATTCAGTTCAATTCAGAAGTTTATGTTGAGATTAAAGCCCAGAGCTTTTACTTCCTGTGTGAAAATTACTTTTTGAGACAGTACAGGCTACTCAGGAAAGGCTAAAAAAAAATATATATATATTGGCCATTCCTATTAGAATTATTTGGTTGTCTATTTAAGTCGTCCAGTTACGTCAGAGCTAAAAAAATGGGAATAAGGTTTAGAGTTCGGCAAAGGAGTGACATTCAAAACGTTAAAGCTGAGTCTATGACACAACGGGGATGGAACCAGGTTTAACTGGGACCAGAGAAAATGGTATTTTAAACCAGGATAAGTGATCCGGATCCAAGGAAAATTTGAAGATTGATTTGGTAATCCAATCATGCCCAGAATCCTGATCAAATGTTGTTCTTGGGGGTTTCAAAATAGTTTTGATGCTAAAGTTTAGGATTGTCCTTATCCCATTGGAATGGATCAAGCAAGAATTCACATTGTAATTTTTATTTCAAACTAACTTTTGCTTTTCAAATTCAGTTCAGTTTTTAATTTGTTTTTACAGTAGGTTTGCTAATTTTTGTATGTTTTATTTTTTTGAAAATGCTTATTTTTAATTTGGTTTTTAGGCCTGTCACTATTGATTTTTTTTTCCATTGATATTTCTTTCGATTATTCTTTCAATAATCTAAGCAAGCGGTTTGGGTGTGTTAGATGAAAGATCATGCAATACAGATGTTTTGGGTGCACTGACGTAATGTTAGATTTGGTTAAGGAGAACATGTCCAGTTCTAGTTCAAACTCGGACATGTCGCAAGACGAGGTGTTGAGGAAACCATCAGAGCAGTGGTTGTAAAAAAAAAAAAATCCTCAATGAGTCACAATCGGCTGCACATTGTTGCTATTTGAGATTCTAATAGCCACACCTAGACCAGATGTGGTAACACTGTAAAGTTAAACGTAAAAAGAATGCATTTGGCACACTATCCATTCGGTGGTGCTCGTTGAATTCCAAGTAGAATGAACGTAATTGTTCCAGGCTGAAAATGGTTCCAACCAGAACTCTTTGTATATTTACTGTAAAGGAAATGTTTTGAGTAACATTGAAGTAATGGATCGATGGATAGTGGCTAACCTGCTAGCTAGCATTTCTACAGTGTGCTACTGTCTGTTTTTACCTGTTAAAAATGTACATAAAGACCAATGTTCTGTCTTTCTTGGAAGAAACTTACCTTGCGTAACGCCATCTTTTCGACTGGTATCCCATAAAATCAAACTATGTTGGTAGCGAAGAAGGCTAAATTCATTGAAGTCAAGTTTTCTCATCATCAAATCTGTTCTTTGCTTGCGTTACTTAGTGCCATTTCCACTTGTTTATTTTAGACAGCCAAGTTATCAATATTTGGTTTCTTATATCTGTTTGTATTTTGACCTATTTGAATGTAAAGTGTTTGTCATAAAGCATAAAGCTAACAGTTTTCCAAAATGGAGGAAACAAGTTTTTGCATCAAGCTGTTTTTTTTTTTTTTTTGTCAAAAATATGCATTCAAGTTACTTTAATCATATCATCATTAACCTAACAAAAGTTTACTATCTTAAATATTTCAACAGTACAAGAGGAAATGCCAAATTTGGGCTACCAGAAATTACCATTGGTTCTATGATCAAACCATCAAAGAATTGTTGCATTAGTATAAACATGGCCATACCTTAAAGACAAAAGACAAAGACTGTATTTTACAGAATTATATTGATCATATCATGCCAACCAGACAAAGTCTTGCCTTGTGATTCAGTTTTATTTCAGTCCACGGGTCAATCGGTCTGTCATCACTCTTGACCTTCTTTGGTGTTATCAAACAAACCCATCGACACAAAACACTTGTGGCGTTAATCCTTGCGATGCTAATTAAGTTTGATAGATTTGCTGATGTTTTGTTTGACGCAGCGCATGATCAGTTGACCATGTTCTGAGGCATTGCTATTTAGTTTTCACTCAAAATGAAGAGCTCTTTTTCTGGACACAAGTGGTCCATTTTGGTATTATTCTGAGAAAAAAAATTATCATTACCCACAACTGAAAATTCCCCTCCGTGAGTCGTCACCTTATCGTGGTGGAGGGGTTTGCGTGCCCCTATGATCCTAGGAGCCATGTTGTTGGGGGCTTCATGCCCCTGGTAGGGTCACCCATGGCAAACGGTCCTAGGTGAGGGGCCAGACAAAGCACGGCTCACAGAAGCCCCTTATGATGAGAAAAATAAATGGATTTCGTTTTCCCTCGCCCGGACGCGGGTCACCGGGGCCCCCCTCTGGAGCCAGGCCTGGAGGCGGGGTCTGCATTTCCGGCAGTAAGTCGGATTTGTTCCCAGTGAGGGTTGGACTCCGCCAAGGCTGCCCTTTGTCACCGATTCTGTTCATAATTTTTATGGACAGAACTTCTAGGCGCAGCCGAGGCGTTGAGGGGGTCCGGTTTGGGGACCTCAGCATCGCGTCTCTGCTTTTTGCAGATGACGTGGTGCTGTTGGCTTCTTCAGACCGTGATCTCCAGGTCTCGCTGGAACGGTTCGCAGCCGAGTGTGAAGCGGTCGGGATGAGGGTCAGCACCTCCAAATCCGAGTCCATGGTCCTCGATCGGAAAAGGGTGGAATGCCCTCTCCAGATCAAGGATGAGATCCTGCCCCAAGTGTAGGAGTTCAAGTATCTTGGAGTCTTGTTCACGAGTGAGGGGAGGATGGAGCGCGAGATCGACAGGCGGATCAGTGCAGCGTCGGCAGTAATGCGGACCCTGTACCGGTCCGTTGTGGTGAAGAGAGAGCTGAGCCAAAAGGCAAAGCTCTCAATTTACCGGTCGATTTACGCTCCTACCCTCACCTATGGTCATGAGCTATGGGTCGTGACCGAAAGAACGAGATCCCGGATACAAGCGGCCGAAATGAGTTTTCTCCGCAGGATGTCCGGGCTCTCCCTTAGAGATAGGGTGAGAAGCTCGGTCATCCGGGAGAGACTCGGAGTAGAGTCGCTACTCCTCCACGTAGAGAGGAGCCAGTTGAGGTGGCTCGGGCCTCTTATCAGGATGCCTCCTGGACGCCTCCCTGGGGAGGTGTTCCGGGCATGTCCCACCGGTAGGAGACCCCGGGGACGACCCAGGACGCGCTGGAGAGACTATGTCTCTCAGCTGGCCTGGGAACGCCTTGGGATCCCCCGGGATGAGCTGGATGAAGTGGCTGGGGAGAGGGAAGTCTGGGAGTCCCTCCTAAAGCTGCTGCCCCCGCGACCCGACCCCGGATAAGCGGAAGAAGATGGATGGATGGACAACTGAAAATTTTACCAATTCTAATTTCATCCTAATTCTGCACGTTTACCAAAAGATTTTTACACTACAAAATGGCATGAAAAGTTGGATATAAAAATATCCCTCATTGCTTAAGTAGCAATTTAAATATACCATATGGTGGCCAAAGCTTTGCAAAGTGCAAAACAAACACAAAACAACGGCTAATGCTAGCAAAGCTCTTAATGTGTTTTTTTGCAAGGTTATTATAGTTAAAAGAAATTGACGAAAAACTAATCTTGAAACAAAATGAAAAGAAAAAAAGAAACTCACTGAAACAAAATCTTATGTTTATAAAACTAACCTAAGCTAACTACCCCAAAAAATGTCAGTTGTCATCGTTGCCAGTTAATATCATACATGAGATTTCAGAGTTATATTTCGGTATTGCTTTATGTCCGTACAGAAGAAGGAAGCCAATAAAGAATCGACAAAAATACCAAATAGTAAAATAAATAAATAATTTTAAAAAATCATATTAAAAAATAAAGGGACCGTTTTTCTACATAAAGATAACTAACAAACCTGGTCTAAAACTGAATTAAAATAAGCCAAAGAGAAATAATATCTACAATTCTATCTATTATGAGTCAATCCAAAATTTATCATGATTTACAAATTTAATTTATTATAACCCTGGTTTTTCCTACTCACTTTTTCTTTGACACACACAGCAAAATGAGTCGCACCATCCAAGAACCATGACGTCACAGCACATGAACTAAATCTAGAAATAGGCGGGCCGAATGTGGCCCGGGGTTCACATATTGAGTACCCCTGATGTAGACAAACCAATGCATGTTTAAAATGGGACGGAATGACATTCAGACCGGTCACTGATCCGTCATGTAATGACAGGAATTCATTTGCATCATATTTTACATGCATTTTACATACTCCTCTTCTCCTCATTCTGATTCAGTCTGCAGCCTTCCTCTTCCTTCCTCTCCCATTGAGATGATTGCACAGAGCAGGGCGAGAAGCAGAGATGAGCAAGAGCCCCGTGAGCTCTAAAACAGAATTAGTGTATTCATTGCTCATTGCTGAAAACCTGCAGTCATTATTCCTGCCCCACCCCGCAGTGACGAGGTTCCTGAAAAATAATGCTCACTTTTTCGTTTTCAGTCAAAGCTCATCAACACCTGGTTTTCATCATCAGCCGCTTTCAAAAACCGTGGCAACATTTCATCCAAAGCCTTCAAAGTACAGATTTCATTTTGTGGTAGATTACTCTGCTGGATGGATTCCTGTGATTAAATCGTTTACTTTCCACTTACCAATCATCCTCAGGTGGTACCACTGCAAACCATGCCTGCTCTTGCCCAGCCCAGCTTGCAAATTGCTCGTGTACAAATAAATCTGCTGTGAATGCAGCGTTGTGAAATATCTGTGTTCGAGAGTTATCGTTCGTTCTTATTCGGGCTGCTGGTCACCGAATAATTTTTTTTGCAGCATCTCATTACATGTGTCAGTAAAATATTCTGATGATAGCTACCACCTGAAAATAAACTTACAGGAACAAAGTACCAACACAATGCAGTACAATAATATCAGCTAGCTTGTAAATACACAAATCAAATCATACAAATCTAAAATATAATGGAGGAAAATACCCAGATGAGAATGCCAACACATTTTATCTATTTTTGCACACCTAGTACACTGCAGCTCTGTATATTGACAATAATAATATTGACAAGAAAACTGTCAAACACCAACATTTGTCTGTTAGGAATTTGCTGTTATAGAGATTGGGCAGAATTTTGAGACCCTTTTGAGCAAACCTGCGAGAATGTTCTAGCCTACTTGCAAATAGTTTTGCTATTAGCTATCAGTACAGTATGTGTTCAAGCTTAGCGTAAGTCCCAAGTCTTCAAAGACTTTTTTCTTTTTTTTTTTTTTAGTAATAAAAAGTCAAAAAAGTTGCCTTTATATTTGTAATAAAAAAGAAACTATTCTTAAACAACAATCCTCTCAGGTTAATTAAAATCAATTGAGTTCTTTGTCCGCTTTGTTTTGGTAAAAGCCCCTTAATGAAAATACTTTTTCATAACCACTACAGGTGTAAAAGTGTGAATTTTTGTGTGCAAGCTAACACTGTTCTCATCTTGTTTTGATAAGGCACATAGAACTTATTTACAGTACAGGACTGAAATAGTGTTTTTTTTTATACACAGGTTATTGGAAAATTTAGTTTTTTGTCAACTTCTAATGTAAACTCATTTTCAGTATGTGCATCATCCGATGCAACAGAAAAATGAAAGTTCATTTTGCTTAAATCTACTCATTTATTAAAAAGGCTCTTTATAAGAAAGTTAAAAAAGCCCCAATGATTGCTGTCACACACACATCTGGGTGTGGTGAAATTCGTCCTCTGTATTTAACCCATCCCCGTGTGATTTTGGGGGGAGAGGGGAGCAGTGAGCAGCAGCGGTGCTGCGCTCAGGAATCATTTGGTGATCTAACACCCCAATTCCAACCCATAATGCTGAGTGACAAGCAGGGAGGCAATGGGTCCCATTTTTATAGTCTTTGGTATGACCCGGCTGGGGTTTAAACCCACAACCTTCCACTCTCAGGGCGGACACTCTACCACTAGGCCACTGAGCTGGTTTATAAGTGATTTTCCTACCTTAATAAAACATGTTTTTGTCAATATATACATATTTATTAGTATTTTCATGCCTGGAATAAATTGAATGCAAAGTGCTGTCTAACTGGGTGGGTTCTTTTAATGTTTTCATAGACGGTTGCTGGTTGAAATAAACGTTTGCGCCGTTGTGGGAGTGATCACAGCTGACTTGATTCCCAGCCAATTGAAGCAGCATTCTTTTAAATTCAGCACAGGTGAGGCAAAGGTTGTACCGCGGGGAGAGTGCTTTTAAAAATATAATGAAGGTAACTGTCATGTGTCGTCCGGATCACTTCCTGTTTTATTGTGTACTTTTCCTCTCGTTCCAGTCGGTGTGTCCTTCCCCTGTGCGTCCGGTCACGTGAACCCCTGATTCCCAAGTGTGTGCACCTGTGTCAATGACCAACTGTCTTCACCTGTGTTCCCCTCCTGTGTCCATATAACCCGCGTCTTTCCCCGTGTCCAGTGCCAGTGCGTCTTGCCTTGTGAAAGAACACTAGCGATCACGAAATCCTCGAGTCCCGCCTAGAAGCCTTGTTTGATCACCCATGGTAACTTGGTTACATAGCTATCTTGTTATAGTATTTCCCTCGGTTCGAGGCGCTTTGATTTCCCCTTTTTTTCTCCCTCGGTTCGAGGCGCCTTAGTTTCCCCTTTTTTTTCCCTCATATTGAGGCGCTTTTTGTTATTACTACCAGTGGAGACAATAAACACATCTTTGGACAGTGGAAACTCTGCATTCAAGTCCTCTCCCTGCTCCGCGCCTGACATTACGCACTGGCCAGACATGGACTCGGCAGAGACAGCGCAGCTGGTCGCCCAAGTACGCTCCCAGACGTCGCAGCTGGGCCAACAACAGAAGCAGGTAGACCAGTGGTTCCCAAAGTGGGCGGGGGGCGGTGGAAAGATCTGGGGGGGCGGTGAGGACGAAGGGGGCGGTAGGGGGGCGGCAGTCCGAAGTCGAAGTCAGAAGTTGAAGGGGGCGGTAGGGGGGCGGCAGTCCGAAGTCTATGTAGTCACTACATAGACAGCATAGACTACAAAAGTAAAAACTCAGGTTTGTAATTTCAAGCTTGTAATGTTCAGAATATTATCTTATAATAAAAACCGCATTCTGGCGGTCAACATCATCTTGAGTTCAAGTCAACATGAAATTGGGGACTCGCCAGAACACACCGTGTTGTGTTGTGTTGAGCTGGTTAGGGTGGTGCATTCACTGATATATATTGTTACGAATGTACATATATGACTTTGTACCTGTGTGTGCATGTGTGTGTGCATATATGCGTGTTCGCGCGTGTGTCATTGTGAGGGTGGCGAAGGTGGCGTGCCTTAGATCACGTCCACCACCATTTTCTGTGAGTAAATTAGGAATTCACTGGGGAGCCAAGGGGGCGCTAGCCTGAAAAAGTTTGGGAACCACTGAGGTAGACGCTCTGAGTGTTGGTGTCCAAGAACTGGTGAAGAACCAGGAAGGCTTCAGAGAGGCGGTGGCCACCCAGGTGGATTCGCTGAGTCGTCAAATGCAAGACGTCCTCACGCTGCTGACCACGGGGCGAGCTGCGACGCACAGTTCCACAGCGGCGCCCCCTGTGGACCACCCGGCGCCCGCTCCTATGGCGAGTGGGATCAGACTGACCTCCCCGGAACGATATGCAGGTGAACCCGGGCTGAGCCGAGCTTTTATAACCAATTGTGAGATGCAGTTCGAGCGAGCTCCAGGCGACTTCCCAACGGAACGCTCCCGTGTGGCATACACGATATCCTATTTGACGGGAAGAGCCCGGGCGTGGGCGACGGCAGAATGGGCCAGGAATTCCGCTACCTGTCACTCATTCTCCGGATTCATCGAGGCCCTGCGCAATGTTGTTCGATCCAGTTCCCACGGACCGAGAGAAGGCACGGGAGCTGTGCCATATCACCCAGGGTCGAGAGACGGTCAGCGACTACGCGATCCGCTTCCGCACTCTGGCCGCGGAAAGCGGATGGAACTCGACGGCCCTGTACGATGCTTTTCTCCGGGGTCTTTCCGGGACCATCCAGGAACAACTCATTCCCCTCGATCTTCCTGTTGAACTCGACGCTCTCATTGCGTTGGCCATCCGGACAGACAACCGACTACAGGAATGGAGGAAGCAGCGCGCAAGCCAGGGCGTGATCGTCACTCCTCCCGCATCAGTGGGCGGGCTGTCATCCCACGAGACGCACCACCAAAGATCGACCCCGGCATTGCCACTGGCTGGGACGGAACCCATGCAGCTCGGCAGGGCCAAATTGAGCGAAGAGGAAAGACAGCGTCGACGCCAGGAGGGCAGATGCTACTACTGCGGGGCGTTTGGTCATCTCCGCCTCTCCTGCCCGGAGCGGAAGGCGCTGAGGGTAAGCACCTTCTCCGTGGTCCGGCAGAAGAATAGGGTTCTACCCGTCAGGACGCTAACCTGCCAAGGCAAGGTAATCGAGCTCGGAGTGTTGATTGACTCTGGAGCCGATGAGAATCTGATTGACTGGGCTTTCGCTCGCAGCTTAGGTGTAAAGACCGAACCCTTGAACACGACCATAAAGGCTAAGGCACTTAATGGACAAGCCCTTTTCAATGTATCCTATATAACCGAACCCCTCTCACTGTCTTTTGGGACTCATCATGAACTAGTAAGACTGCATGTAGTCACCTCCCCCCTGAATCCGCTTATCCTCGGTTATCCGTGGCTAAAACATCACAACCCTGCCATAAACTGGGAGTCGGGAGATAAAGGGGTGGGCATCCCAGTGCCAAGAATCGTGTATCAAACCGAACCCTTCGATCGATTCTACACGCACTTCTCCCTCTGACTTTGCGTCGCCTGAACCAGAGTTTAGAGCTCCGGATCTAAACCAAGTACCCGTATGCTATCATCAACTCGCGGAGGTATTTAGCAAAGCCAAGGCGAGCTCCTTACCACCCCACCGTCCTTACGACTGCGCTATAGACCTATTGCCCGGGGCTACGATACCCAAGGGGAGACTTTATTCCCTTTCGGGCCCCGAAAAGAAGGCCTTAAATGACTATATTGATGCGTCACTTAAAGCGGGTCTGATCAGGCCGTCATCATCGCCTGCAGGGGCTGGTTTTTTCTTTGTGGGTAAGAAAGACGGTACCCTGCGCCCCTGCATAGATTACAGTCCCCTAAACCAGATCACTATTAAAAATCGGTATCCCCTCCCACTCATGTCGGCCGTGTTTGATCAGTTGCAGCAGGCTCAGGTATTCACCAAGTTGGATTTGCGTAACGCGTATCACCTCGTGCGCATTCGGGAAGGTGATGAGTGGAAGACGGGCTTCAACACCCCCAGGGGACACTTTGAATACCGGGTAATGCCGTTCGGCCTCACCAATGCCCCCGCGGTCTTCCAGGCCATGATCAATGACGTTCTGAGTGATTTCTTAGACCACTTCCACCTCCCCGACAATTCCTTTTCGCTGGACGGCGGAGGCTGAAGCCGCCTTCCAGGAGCTGAAGAGGCGGTTCACCACCGCTCCGATCCTCACCTTGCCCGACCCGTCTCGTCAGTTTGTGGTGGAGGTTGATGCCTCCAGTCAGGGAATCGGCGCCATCCTGTCTCAGAGATCCTAGGCCGACAACAAGCTCCATCCATGCGCCTTTTTGTCCCGACGGCTGACCCCCGCGGAGCAGAACTATGACGTCGGAGATCGAGAATTGTTGGCGGTCAAACAAGCTCTTGAAGAATGGAGACACTGGCTGGAGGGAGCCCAACATCCCTTTCTGGTTTGGACCGATCACAAGAACCTGCAATATATCAAGGAAGCCAAGCCACCTGGAGAGAAAGGACTCATATGTGAGGTTGCTGTTTGTGGACTTCAGCTCTGCCTTCAACACCATTGTGCCGCAGCGACTCATCTCCAAACTCGACGAGCTGGGCCTCAGTACCTCCCTCTGCAACTGGCTACTGGACTTCCTCTGTCAGAGGCCTCAGGTGGTGCGTGTTGGCGACAAAATCTCCGCCAGCATCACGCTGAGCACGGGGGCCCCCCAGGGCTGCGTGCTCAGTCCATTGCTCTTCACCCTGCTGACGCATGACTGCTCTGCGACCTACAGCGACAACTGCATAGTGAAGTTTGCTGACGACACGACTCTGGTGGGTCTCATCACGAAGGGCGACGAGACTCGGTACAGGGCGGAAGTTGACCTTCTGACCACGTGGTGCAGGGACAACAACCTCCTGCTGAACGTCAATAAGACCAAGGAAATCATTGTTGACTTCCGGAAGGGTCACACAACACACCTGCCGCTGATCATCGACGGTGCTGTGGTGGAGAGGGTGAGCTGGGGGTGCACATCAGTGAGGACCTCTCCTGGTCCGCAAACACCTCGTCACTGGCAAAGAAAGCTCAGCGCCGCCTGTACTTCCTGCGGAAGCTCAGGCGTGCATGTGCTATCAGGCTGTCCTGTCTACATTCTACCGTGGCACCATTGAGAGCGTCCTCACCAGTTGCATTGCTGTCTGGGGTGGTAACTGCACTGAACAGAACTTGAAGGCCCTGCAGCGCATAGTGAATACGGCTAGTAAGATTATTGGTGCTTCGCTCCCCTCCCTGAAGGACATTTAGACTTAGACTTAGACTCAACTTTATTAATCCCTTGGGATTACTCCTTCAGGGAAATTCTGTGTCCAGTAGCAGTAAAATACAAGATACACAAGAAAAACACAAGAGATCAAGATATACAGAAGATGCAGAAATACACACAGTGCAAGAGATAGCAATGAAATGTAAAAGAGGCCAAAAGATAAACTAGGCAAGAAAATTGAGGGAGGTAAAAACACTACACAGTAGTTGCCATAATATTGCGCATTGTATATTGACGTGAAGAATGTGTACAGTTATTACAAGCATCTCCATGTCCCTGTTCATGTCCATGTCACCTCCTCCCCAGTGAGGAGTTGAATAGCTTGATGGCTTGGGGGACAAAGGAGTTCTTCAGTCTGCTTGTCCTACAATTGGGGAGGAGCAGTCTCCCACTGATCCGGCTCCTCTGATTAGTGATGACAGAGTGCAGAGGGTGACTGACATTGCCTATAATGTCCAACAGTTTTTTCAGTGTCCTTGCCTCTGCCACCGTCTCCAATGAGTCCAGCTTCTTGCCGATCAGAGAGCCGGCTCGCCTGACCAGTTTGTCCAGTCTGGAGGTGTCCTTCTTGGATGTGCTGCTGCCCCAGCACACCACGGTGTAAAACAGGACACTGGCAACCACGGACTGGTAGAACATCTCCAAGAGTTTGTTGCAGATGTTAAAAGAACGTAGTCTCCTCAGGAAGTACATCCTGCTCTGTGTCTTCCTGTGAAGGTGGTTGGTGTGAGTTGACCAGTCTAGTTTTTTATCCAGCCACACCCCAAGGTACTTGTAGGAGTCCACAGCCTCCACCTCAGCCCCCTCCAACAGTACGGGCCTAGGCTTAGGCCTGTTCCTCCCAAAGTCTATGACCAGCTCCTTGGTCTTGGAGATGTTGAGCTCCAGTTGGTTGGCACGGCACCAGGTGGCGAAATCCCCCACCAGGCTCCTATACTCCTCCTCTCTATTGTCCCTGATACACCCGACAATGGCTGTGTCATCCGCGTACTTCTGTATGTGACACAGCTCAGAGTTGTAACAGAAGTCTGAGGTGTACAAGGTGAAGAGTACAGGGGCCAGCACTGTGCCCTGTGGGGCTCCAGTGCTACTGACCACAGTGTCAGAGATGGTGTCTTTTAGTCTGACGTACTGTGGCCTGTCTGTGAGGTAGCTGGAGATCCAGGTCACCATGTATGGGTCCACTCCCATCCTGTCCAGTTTGTCTCTGAGCAGGGGGGGCTGGATGGTGTTGAACGCACTGGAGAAGTCTAGGAACAGAATCCTCGCTGTGGCGCTTCCCTTATCCATGTGGGAGTGAACTCGGTGCAGTAGGTGGAGGATGGCGTCCTCCACTCCAACATCTGACTGGTATGCAAACTGCAGGCAGTCCTGAGCATGTCGCACTTGAGGTCTGAGGAGACCGAGGAAGAGCCGCTCCAATGTCTTCATCAGGTGTGAAGTGAGTGCCACCGGCCGAAAGTCATTCAGTTCACTGGGCCGGGTCTTTTTAGGAACCGGCGTGATGCAGGATGTCTTCCATAGTGTAGGCACTGTCCCCAGCTGCAGGCTGAGGTTGAAGATCCGTTGAAGTGGTTCCCCCAGTTCAGCAGCGCAGGTTTTCAGTAGTCTGGGACACACCTTGTCCGGGCCTGGTGCTTTCCTGGGTCGAAGCTTCCTCAGTTGTCCTCTGACCTGGTCTGCTGTGAAGTAAGGCAGAGCTTGTGTTGGCGTGGGGGGGCTGGAGGAGGAGAGTGGTGGTGCTGTGGTATCTGGGGTGGGGGGGCAGGAGGAGGAAGGTGGGGGTGCTGTGTCGTTTCGGGGGTGGTGTGTTGTGGAGGGAAGGAGAGATGGCTGCAGTAGAGGTGGGGGGGTCGTGGGCCGATCAAACCTATTGAAGAAGTTGTTCAGCTCGTTCGCCCTCTCCGTTGTCCCTTCAACGACCCTGGTCTTGATGTTGTGGCCCGTGATAGTCCTCACACCTTCCCAGACGGCCCTCATGTTGTTTTCCTTCAGCTTCTGCTCCACCTTTGTCCTGTAGGTGTCTTTGGCTACCCTCACACAGTGTTTTACCTCCTGCTGTGCTGCCTTCATGGCCTCCCTGTCTCTGCTCCTGAAGGCGGCTTTCTTCCTGTTCAGGACGGCTTTGACCTCCCGTGTTACCCAAGGCTTGTTATTCGGGTAGTAGCGGACTGTCTTAACAGGAGAGACCACATCCATGCAGAAGTTCAGGTAGTCCGTCAGGCAGTGTGTCAACCCCTCTATGTCCTCACGGTGCGGATCGATCAGCACATCCCAGTCTGTGGTGTTAAAACAGTCTCTCAGGACACTTTCCATCTCTGGGGTCCACTTCCTGATGGTGCGGGTCGCAACGGGCTGTTTTTTGACCAGGGGGGTGTACTCTGGTTGTAGGTGGATCAGGTTGTGGTCTGACTTCCCCAGTGGGGGGAGCGGTGTGGCCTTGTACGCATCCCTCACATTGACATACATGAGGTCTATTGTCCTGTTGTTTCTTGTGGGGCAGTCAACAGCCTGATGGAAAACGGGCAGAGTAGAGTCCAAGGTTGCATGATTAAAGTCTCCAGAGATTATTACAAAAGCATTGGGGTGCTGAGTCGTTAGCCTGGCTGTGACAGTGTGTATAGTCTCACAGGCAGTGGCTGCGTCCGCGCTCGGAGGGATGTAAACACAGATGGTAATCACGTGACTGAACTCCCTCGGCAGGTAGTATGGCCGCAAGCTAACCGCTAGCAGCTCAAGGTCCCGGCAGCACAACACAGTCTTTACAGAAACATGTCCCGGGTTACACCAGCGATGGTTCACATACACGACCAGACCCCCACCTTTCCGTTTTCCACTAGCTTTGGCGTCTCTGTCGGCTCTCACCATAGTGAATCCCTGCAGGTCCACGTTAGCATCCGGTACGAGGTGGTTTAGCCATGTCTCCGTAAAGATGAGCACGCTGCTTTCCCTGTAGGTCCGCTGGTTGTTCAGTGCCGTCAGCTCATCGATCTTGTTGGACAGGGAGTTCACATTCCCCATGATTACGGAAGGAATCGATGGTTTATATCTCCTCCGGTTCTCCGACCGCCTGGCTTTCATCTTAGCACCGGCTTTGCAGCCCCGGTACTTCCTCCTCAGCTCCACCGGGATGTCGTGTCGTAGTCCAGCTTGCCCCATTAATCTCAGCGATAACAGTTCCTCCTTCAAGTATGTGAGCAAACCGGCTCCGCGTCGCATGATGATAAAAAAGAAGTGTCCACTAACTCCGAAAAGCAGTGAATAAATAAAGAAAGCACGAGCTTAAACTTAAAAGTCAAGAGCTGACCAGTTAAAGAACAAAGAAAAATAGACAAAAAATATAAATAAATAATAAGATAAATAATCCGAAAGGTCGAAAAAAGTCAAAAAATAGTCAAAAACAAGAGAGCTACTGGAAAGGCTGCCGTCTCCTACAGCGCCGGAAGTGCAGTATACACACCTCCCATCTCGCCCGCAAGGCAACCTCGATTGCCAGAGATGTGAGTCACCCGGCTCACTCTTTGTTTGACCTTCTGCCCTCTGGGAAGAGGTACAGGAGCCTGCGCTCCCGCACCACCAGACTCGCCAACAGCTTCTTTCTCCAGGCTGTTAGGGCCCTGAACTCGCTACCCCCTTCTGCGTAGCGTGCGGCACTGTTGCGCTATTTTCGGGAATGTCTGCTGTACGCGCACTTGCTCCTTTTTTTTCTGCTCCTCTTATTTATTTATTTATTGTTGTGTTATTTATTCATTATTTATTCAGCACGCTTTTGTTGTACTTGTTTACTTGTTTGTCTGTTGTGGGCCATGTCTTGTCACCGTGGGATAGGGGGGAACGAAATTTCGGTTTCTTTGTGTGTCTTTGGCATGTGGAGAAATTGATAATAAAGCTGACTTTGACTTTGACTTTGATTGAACTCCTGCCAAGCTCGTTGGTCCCTGTTCTTTAACCGTTTCCATTTCACTTTGTCTTATAGACCGGGGGCCAAGAACATCAAACCAGATGCGTTGTCACGCATCTACAGTCCAGACCCGGTGTCCACAGAGCCAGAGCCCATTCTCCCCCCTCACTGCGTGGTGGGAGCCGTAACCTGGCCCATAGAGGACTTGGTGAAGCAGGCAAACCACGACGATCCACCCCCTAGGGGAAGTCCCGAGAATAGACTGTTTGTTCCGCCCGAGCTACGATCCCAAGTGATCCACTGGGCGCACACCTCCCGGCTCACATGTCACCCGGGCGTGCGAAGAACCCTGTACGTCATCCAACAAAGATTCTGGTGGCCCTCCATGGGGGCGGACGTCAGGGAGTATGTTGCAGCCTGTTCCATCTGTGCACGAAGTAAGAACACTCCCGGCAGCCGTGTGGGGTTGCTGCAACCTCTCTCCATTCCCTCTCGACCATGGGCCGACATCTCGGTGGATTTTGTCACGGGGCTGCCAGTGTCTAGCGGTAAGACGACGATACTCACCGTTGTGGATAGATTCTCCAAGATGGCCCACTTCATTGCCCTGCCCAAATTACCTTCGGCTAAACGTACGGCAGTAGTCCTCATGGACCACGTCTTCAGGATTCATGGATTGCCTCGGGACGTCGTGTCAGATAGGGGCCCCCAGTTCGTGTCCCGCTTTTGGAAAGCATTCTGCAAGCTTATAGGAGCCACCGTGAGCCTCACTTCGGGCTACCACCCGGAGGTGAAATGTCAAGCAGAGCGCATTAACCAGCAACTGGAAACGGGCCTCCGCTGCTTGGTAACCCAAAACCCCTCGTCGTGGAGTCAAAACCTGACCTGGGTAGAATACGCCCATAACTCCCTTCCCACCACGGCTACCGGGATGTCCCCCTTCATGTGCGTATTTGGATACCAGCCCCCGCTCTTCCCCGACAGTGAGCCGGAGGTGTCAGTTACCTCGGCGCGCGCCGTGGTGAGACGCTGTCGGCGCATCTGGGCGGCGGCCAGGGCCACGCTGGTCCACCAGGGCGACCGGGTGAAGAGGATGGCTGACCGGAGACGACGTCCGGCGCCCGCCTACCGGCCAGGCCAGCAGATCTGGCTGTCCGCCCGGGACCTTCCCCTCCAGGTGGGCTCCAGGAAGCTGGCCCCCCGTTTTGTGGGGCCGTTCCTGATCTCCAAGGTCGTCGGTCCGGCGGCTGTGCGACTCCGTCTGCCTCGGTCCCTTGCGGTGCATCCCACCTTCCACGTCGGGAAGGTCAAGCCGGTTAGGGAGAGTGGGATGGTGCCGGCTCCCCTGTGCGTCCGGTCACGTGAACCCCTGATTCCCAAGTGTGTGCACCTGCGTCAATGACCAACTGTCTTCACCTGTGTTCCCCTCCTGTGTCCATATAACCCGCGTCTTTCCCCTTGTCCAGTGCCAGTGCGTCTTGCCTTGTGAAAGAACACTAGCGATCACGAAATCCTCGAGTCCCGCCTAGAAGCCTTGTTTGATCACCCATGGTAACTTGGTTACATCGCTATCTTGTTATAATATTTCCCTCGGTTCGAGGCGCTTTGATTTCCCTTTTTTTCTCCCTCGGTTCGAGGCACCTTAGTTTCCCCTTTTTTTTCCCTCATATTGAGGTGCTTTTTGTTATTACTACCAGTGGAGACAATAAACACATCTTTGGACAGTGGAAACTGCATTCGAGTCCTCTCCCTGCTCCACGCCTGACAGTAACATTTATAATAATAATATATTCCAATTGATTTCTGTAATGTTACACCACCTGCACCGGAACTTAGAGCATGTTTCACCTAGTCTAAAGTCTCGTTTACCTTCTGTCACCAAATTACCTCACAAGTCTTTTGTCATAAAAAAAAAAAAAACAACTGACAATTAACTGTGACAAATGAGCATGTCCTAAAATGATCTTAGCGCATTTTGAGTGTGTATCAGTTTTAGATTTTCAAGCTATATATTATTGGCCCTCTTTTGTGGGATCATAGTGCATATGCAATTATCCTTTCCTGCCTGTTAACAACAAATATGCTTGTTGAGACAAACCGTTCTGTGTGATGCATAATTAGAATCATGGCAAACAGAGAGACCGGCAGGCTATTTAAATCCAATTAACTACTGAATCTTAAATATATGTCTTCAGGCAGAGAAGAAAATGTTGGAACAGCGAGAGCCATTGTGCTGACGAATTGGCAAAATAATTTGCAGTGTGACTGACAAGGGTGAAAATTGTGAAAATGATTAGTTTTTGTGGGACACATATTCTCATACCACACTGTAGGAAATAAAACAGAGAAAGCAGCTTGAAGTTATAAAATATAAAACCTCCCATATAGTAAATGGTAAAGTGGTATCAGTGTTGTGGTACTGAAGTACTTTTATGATACAAAATATATCTGCTATCTATTTTGGGGCATCTCTGTTTTTTCTCCCGCATCCTCTTCCACTGTTGCATTGTAAGGTAATATACAGTGAGAAGAATTTATTTGGTGGACCGTTTATGCAGTCTAATCCTCCATTTAAATGGATTTCATTCAACTGGCCATAATCCTTTTTGCACACTGGGAGGCTGCCCTTTACTTTTCGACTCTCTTGATCTCTCTGAGACATTATTTGGCGTGTTTCAGCTTCGATGCACAGCTTGATTATAATTGTTTGGCCTCTATGCCATCAGCCCAGGAAACAAGGACATATTTTTACATTAGGTTGCGTTATTCTTGTGAATTGGGGTGGGGCATTTATCTAAATAGATTGTGATACTGAAGTCAATGGTTGTTAATTGTTAGTTACTGTTAGCACACACTGGCGGAGCTCGAGGGGGTGTCACAGGGAGATTGGTCACCCCTGAAATATGCCTGGACTCACCCAGGTGCCAAGCCGATAAATGACTTTTGTTTCTTTTATTTTATTTGGATACTCTGAACCAAGGGTACCCAAATATTAAGCTTAAACGACCAAATATGTTTCAATAATTCAAAAGTTAGTTTACTGAAGTCAGTCAGATCAAATTTGACAATCACATAATATGACAAATAAAATGCCCCTTTCATCCAAAACAAAAATTCAAATCGTGCTGTCACTTTCAAATATTTTAAGAATAAATTATTCTTTTGATTTTTGATTAATTTAATAATCAAATACAATTTTATTTGCTTTTAAGTGTCTGAAAAAATTGCCACTTACTCCATATTAATCATTTCTCTTTTGTTTATTTGGTGATTAAAAATTAAACTGATACGCAAACTTTTGCAAATTATTATTTTATTTTATTAAACAAACGATTAATCAGTCTGCTTTCATAAAATTCTAGACCAGGGCTGTCAAAGTCATTTTTTTCACGGGCCGCATTGTAGTCATAGCTTCTTTTCGGAGGGCCATTATTACTGTCAACCCAAATAAATGTATGAGCACCTCATATTATATACAGTAAAAGCTACAAAACAAACTGTCAAATAACTCGTTTTCAAATCAGACGAGTAAAAACTGGTCAAATATTTAAAAAAAAAAGTGAAGACAATTTGCAATTCTAGTAATGACACGAATTTGATGCACAATTTGTCTTCGTGGGCCACATAAAATGATGTGGCGGGCTGTATCTGGCCCTCGGTCCTTGAGTTTGACACTTGTGTTCTAGACAAATCAGAGAATTATTATGTTTGAGAGGATAAATTCAGATGATTTGGACAATCTTCAGTTTAAAAATGGCTCTAAACGATGCCTTGATTATTAAAAAAAAACGGGACGATTAAATTGATCAACAGTTTGTTGTTGATTAATAAATTAATTTTGATACCTCAGTACAAACTAAAATATAATATTTCCATTTTGACATACATAAACAAAACATAAATGTATCAGGAGTGGGGTTAAGAATCTTTTTAGAAACATCAAAGACTTTCTGCTGGAGAAACAGACGGACTGGACAACCAAATGCTGTTTATTGCGGAAATGAGGGGATCGGGTGGCGTTGGATCTTGATCGTTGGACTGCTTGATGATCAGAAACCGGTGTGGGTGATTAACGCAATAGAAGGGGGAAGGCTGTGAATGAATGATGTTATGGTATCCATGGTGACTGTGACAGAGTGTTACCGACTGATGACACTTTCCCTATCTAACATCATGTATAAAACCAGAGGCGGGGTAAGAGGGGCCCACCTGACGGGGGGAGTGACCACTGGACTGTCAGTAAAGAGAAGGGTTCCTTGCACAGAGCCTAGAGGGACACCTTGGTGTCTCTTCATACCTTTATGATTTTGAAAAGGCCCATAACGCTTCGTCGGCAAGACAGTGGTATGTTTCATTGTGACTACGTCTACTTCACAGTTTTGCTTTGTGGTTCAAATCTCCACTCGGATCTTCCTGTTCTCACCGCATTTGCCAAGGTTGTTACACACCCTCCAAGCAGTGGATTGCAGGAGTTTATTTTCCTCATTATCAATCAAAAACATCGTCAGCTCTATGTTGACTTTCAGCCCAGTGCATGTTTGCATATATTTGGCTGATTGTCATGCTCTGTGTGCTTTTCAACCACAGCATGGTGCTCTGTTCAAAGAAAAAAACCTGTTTCCTGCAAATACGACCTTCAGGGAACCATGTCGGTCCTGGGAAAAACGTTTATAGAATTTATCCTTTATCTTGCTTGGAATTGTTTCTGGTAATAGTAGATATTCTCAAGAGAATAAAGTGACAACAGTCAGTCATTTTGTTTCTGCATACTCAGCAGCATCTCCTTGCTTCACTTCTCTGACATATAATATACTACAATATTGACACAAGTTGAAAAGTCAGGTGGGACATGGGCTGCACTCTTGAGCTCTTTTTCCATCCATCAAATTTGTATTTAGAGAATATTACAAAGACCTGGTATTGCATTGCAATGCTTTGGTTATACGATTTGGAATTTAACCAAGGATTTGGGGAAAATATGCCCCTCAAGTCATTTGACTCAAATTAATTTGATCCTAGCATGTCATTTTAACATTCGCCAAAAGCAATGTCAAAAAGGCGGATAACCACAGAAGCAGAAAAAGCTGTGGGAGCGGGGAATGAAAGGAAAAACAGCAAACCAGATTAAAGATAAAAGCCTTTTGAGTTTCCTGATGCACTACCAAAAACAAGAAGCAGATTAGCCCGGTCAATATTCCTGTATGATAATAATTAATAATAGTAATAATATTTAGGGATGTTCGATACCACTTTGTTTCAGACCGATGCCATACGAGTACCGTAATTTCCGGACTATAAACCGCAACTTTTTTCCAAAATTTTGAACCCTGCGGCTTACAGTCAGGTGATATATATAAGATTTTTTTCGTGATTTTTGTGATGACTTGATCACTTTTATACACTCGTAAAAAGGCTGTGGACCACTGTTGTGCGGTATCTTGAAGAAAAAAACAACAAAATACTATTTTGAAACACTACTATGACTGCTGCTTATTCTGGCTGTCTTGCTTGTGACTATTATGAGCTTTAGTAGGAATGCACGCTAGGTGACCTGCGTCAAAGGGCTCTAAACCAGGGGTGTCAAATTCGTTTCTTTCGCGGGCCGCATTGTAGTCATAGCTTCTTTCGGAGGGCCATTATGACTGTCAACCCAAATAAATGTATGAGCACCTCATATTATATACAGTAAAAGCTACAAAACAAACTGACAAATAACTCGTTTTCAAATCAGACGAGTAAAAACTGGTCAAATATTTTTAAAAAAAGATATTATTAAAAGTGAAGACAATTTGCAATTCTAGTAATGACACACGAATTTGATGCACAATTTGTCTTCGCGGGCCACATAGAATGATGTGGCGGGCCGTATCTGGCCCCCGGGCCTTGAGTTTGACCCCTGTGCTCTAAACCCTTTTTCTTAGGCTGCCATGTGACTCAGGGATTACACAAAGCAGTGGCGCTGTTTGGACCATCTGCATTGTATTAAAACCCAATCAATCAGCATTTAAATTCAATTCTTCTGACATTTTGCTCACCAAAAACAAGTTGTAATGAATGTGAACTTTTAATGCATTTTATTCAGAAGGTTATTTTGAACCCTGAGGCTTAAATTGATTTTTACGGCCTCCAGGGGGCGCTCTAGCAGGAAGCAAAAGCGAGACAGATGAAGAAGAGATAATGCGCCGAAGAAGACGTGCTAGTTTGTGTTTTGAACATTTCGCGCATCACGCAGAACGCGATCAAGACGGACATTACTGAAAGGAAGCTTTTATACACAAACCGTCATTATGGGGGACAAAAGAAATGCATATGATGCCGCTTTTAAGCTAAAGGCAGTCGATATTGATGACATTGTGTTGCGGCACCCTTTTCTTTATTTCGTGGTCCCGTCTACCCTGGAGCTATATGTGTCGCTCGCTAGTTTAATGTAATTTAGCGCTTCGTGCATGAATAAGATTAGCATGAACAGACCCTCATCACACTCGAAGAAATGCATAAAAGCGACGATGAAAGAGAGACTGAGAAAGTGTGAGGCGAAGGATATCTAACGCTATTCCAATCGGACATTGAGGAAGACTTCGATGGTTTCAGTGCACAGGAGGAAGATGAAGACGATGAAGCTCTTTTTTTTAACTTTTACTTTAACCAGCCCTGTTGGTGCTGTGCTACCGTGTTGCTGCTGTGTTACCGCCGCGTCTCAGTGACTTTTACCGGTATGTTTTATTTAATCAAACCCTATTAGTGCTGTGTTACTTCCGTGTTGCTGCGGTATTCCGTGTTGCTGCGGTCACAGGCAGTGTTTGGAAAGAAATGTTAAGGTATGTTATTAAAACTTTAAAAAAGCTTTCTGTGTCCAGTCTTTCTTTGTTAATAACTCGCGTGCACACTTCCGTGTTGCTGCGGTACTACTGCTGCGTCACAGGCAATGTTTAGAAAGACATGTTAAAGTATGTTATTCAAACTTTAAAAAGGCTTTCTGTGTACTGTCTTTCTTTGTAAAAAACTCGTGTGCACGTGCGGCTTATAGTCCGGTGCGGCTTGTGTAAGAAAAAAACTAAAATATCCCCGAATTTTAGCTGGTGCGGCTTATAGTCCGGTGCGGTTTATAGTACGGAAATTACGGTACTCAGTTCTCAGTCACCAATACTAAGCACCTTTTGTTATGTAAATATTCTTAAAAAAACAATTACAGATAATTTTTTAATATTCTTATAAGGCATTTTTCCTTAAAATTGCACGAAAAATATTGACAATTTTCTATTCTAATTTCTAGTTTCTCATCATAAAATTACCGCAATAGGGCAGTCAATACTGGTATCAGCTAACGTTGCGAGTACCGATATTGCGAAATAAGGCTGGTATCAGCACAGATACCATTCTGGACTTTGAAGCGTCGACATTAAAGGCGCTCGGACTGCTACGTCCTGAAACGTCGCCGACCTCACCCGCTATTCCTCCCCCGGTTGGGAGCCGTCGGAAACGGTGTGCGAGGAGGCAAAAGAGGGGCAAGCGCGGAGGCGTCCGGGCCAGGCTGGCGGCCAACCCAGCGCGACCGGCGGTGCCCTCCATTCTTCTGGCGAATGTTCGATCGCTGGACAACAAAATGGATTACGTTCGCCTGCTGAGGTCTACGAACCGGACGGTGCGGAACTGCTGTGTGCTCGTGTTCACCGAGACCCGGTTGAGTGACAACATTCCGGACTCTGCAGTGCATCTGGAGCGGCTAGCGTGCTATCGGGCGGACCGTGCCATTGTACGAGGGGGAAAGTCGCGTGGAGGTGGAATATGCGTCTACATCCGAGAAGAATGGTGCCGGGACTCTGTGGTGGTATGTAAGCACTGCTCGCCGCTTGTGGAGTTTGTGATCATTAAGTGCCGTCCTTTTTATCTGCCGAGGGAATTTACCGCGATTCTGCTAGTCGCGGTATACATCCCGCCTTCCAACATCGAAGGAGACAGGATCGCGGCGCTTGGTGAACTATACCAGGCTGTCAGTGAACAGCAAACAGCGCACCCTGACGGTTTCACCATCTTCGCTGGAGACTTCAATCATGCCAACCTGAAGTCTGTTTTCCCGAGGCTTCACCAGCATGTTCCCTTTCCGACACGTGGAGACAGCTTCCTGGACCTAGTCTACTCGGCGCAAAAGGGAGCTTTCAAAGCCACCCCCCTCCCCCATCTGGGGCTTTCTGACCATCTCACCGGTTTGCTTTTGCCCGCATACAGACAATTGGTAAAGGCATCCAGGCCGGTTCGGAGGCAGGTTCGAGTGTGGCCTGAGGGTGCCTCCGATGCACTTCGTGACTGCTTCGACACCACTGACTGGGACTTATTTAAGCAGGCAGCCACCTACAACGATTGGACGGACATAGAGGAGTATACTGACTCTGTTACCTCTTACATCACAAAGTGCATCGATGATGTGACTTGCTCGAAATCCGTCGTCACTCGCGCGAACTGGAAGCCGTGGCTGACGGGGGCTGTCCTCAGACTGTTGAGGGCCAGGGACAAGGCTTTCAGAGCGGGGGATGAGGCTGGCTTGAGGACAGCGAGGGCCAACCTGTCCCGAGGCATCAAAGAAGCGAAGAAGGCGTTCTCGTGCAAGGTCTCCACCCACTTCAAGGACAGCAAGGACGCACGTAGCCTTTGGCGGGGCATTCAGACCATCACGGACTACAAGCCCGCGCCGAGGAGCTGTGAGGGCGACGTCCGTCTGCTGAACGATCTGAACCGCTTCTTTGCTCGCTTCGACGCCCAGAACAGCACTTGCCCACTGAAGTCCACTCCCCCCCCACACGAGCAGCCCCTGCGCCTCTCTGCCGACGGTGTGAGGAGGGCGCTTGCCGCTATTGACACCCGTAAGGCGGCGGGCCCTGACAACATCCCGGGTCGAGCGCTGAAGGACTGTGCTGGGGAGCTGTCGGGTGTCTTCACGGACATCTTTAACGTTTCCCTGCAGCAGGCCATCGTCCCCTCGTGTTTCAAGGCTGCCACCATCGTTCCTGTGCCAAAGAAACCTGCGCCGTCCTGCTTCAATGACTACCGCCCTGTGGCACTGACGCCCATCATCATGAAGTGCTTTGAGCGGCTGGTCATGGAGCACATCAAGTCCGTTCTCCCCCCCACCATTGACCCTTTCCAGTTTGCGTACCGTGCCAAGCGGTCCTCTGAGGATGCCATCTGCTCTGCCCTCCACTCGGCCCTCACCCACCTGGAGAGAAAGGACTCATATGTGAGGTTGCTGTTTGTGGACTTCAGCTCTGCCTTCAACACCATTGTGCCGCAGCGACTCATCTGCAAACTCGACGAGCTGGGCCTCAGTACCTCCCTCTGCAACTGGATACTGGACTTCCTCTGTCAGAGGCCTCAGGTGGTGCGTGTTGGCGACAAAATCTCCGCCAGCATCACGCTGAGCACGGGAGCCCCCCAGGGCTGCGTGCTCAGTCCATTGCTCTTCACCCTGCTGACGCATGACTGCACTGCGACCTACAGCGACAACCGCATAGTGAAGTTTGCTGACGAAACGACTCTGGTGGGTCTCATCACGAAGGGCGACGAGACTCGGTACAGGTCGGAAGTTGACCTTCTGACCACGTGGTGCAGGGACAACAACCTCCTGCTGAACGTCAATAAGACCAAGGAAATGATTGTTGACTTCCGGAAGGGTCACACAACACACCTGCCGCTGATCATCGACGGTGCTGTGGTGGAGAGGGTGAGCTGCACCAAGTTCCTGGGGGTGCACATCAGTGAGGACCTCTCCTGGTCCGGAAACACCTCGTCACTGGCAAAGAAAGCTCAGCGCCGCTTGTACTTCCTGCGGAAGCTCAGGCGTGCATGTGCTCCTCAGGCAGTCCTGTCTACATTTTACCGTGGCACCATTGAGAGCGTCCTCACCAGTTGCATCGCTGTCTGGGGTGGTAACTGCACTGAACAGAACTTGAAGGCCCTGCAGCGCATAGTGAATACGGCTGGTAAGATTATTGGTGCTTCGCTACCCTCCCTGAAGGACATTTACACCTCCCATGTCGCCCGCAAGGCAACCTCGATTGCCAGAGATGTGAGTCACCCGGCTCACTCTTTGTTTGATCTTCTGCCCTCTGGGAAGAGGTACAGGAGCCTGCGCTCCCGCACCACCAGACTCGCCAACAGCTTCTTTCTCCAGGCTGTTAGGGCCCTGAACTCGCTACCCCCTTCTGCGTAGCGTGCGGCACTGTTGCGCTATTTTCGGGAATGTCTGCTGTACGCGCACTTGCTCCTTTTTTTTCTGCTCCTCCTATTTATTTATTTATTTATTTATTTATTGTCGTGTTATTTATTCATTATTTATTCAGCACGCTTTTGTTATACTTGTTTACTTGTTTGTCTGTTGTGAGCCATGTCTTGTCACCGTGGGATAGGGGGGAACGAAATTTCGGTTTCTTTGTGTGTCTTTGGCATGTGGAGAAATTGACAATAAAGCTGACTTTGACTTTGACTTTGACTTTGAGATACCGATACCTGGTATCAGTACTCACCCATCCCTAACAACAACATTAATAATAATGATAATAATAATAATAATGATTGTAAAAGTAATAACAATAATAACAATAATAATAATGATAAAACAAAGAGAGGCACTGGGCAAAAAATAAAGGAGAGAGTGTGAATATTTTATGGCTCTTGATCGCCCCATTCACTAGCTGCTCGTATAATTCTGTGACAGAGATTCGCCACGCTTCTCTTTTTAGCCATATGACATGATGAAAATGGGTAATTATTATTGCAAAACATAAAACTGTAAACTGTATCAACTGCATTGATTTATGTTAGTACCGACCAGATGAAGAAAGCCTCATATTGGTTGCTATCTTCGATTTGACTGTGACTCCTTTGAAGCTGCGACGCCACTCACCTCTGATTCAAATTTGGATTGCCAACCGTCATCCACTTGTGAGTACTGGTGGCAGAACACTGTACATTGTGCAACAGTTTAGTGGCATTCGGCCGCATGGTGCGGTACATGGCGGGCCTAAGCAACCAGATGGCAGGTGTTATCTCGAGCGCCAGACTTAATCACAGATCACTATACTTGACACACACATTGAGCAGCTTCTGTACGGACACCACACAGCAGTAGGATTAGTATGGACCCCTGCTGACAGTTGATCCGTTTTGTTTGTGTGTAGAACCAATAAAACAACAGAGTTCATGCTTGAGAGTGTACATATGAAAAGTCAGAATCCTAAAATGAAGTTTGGCTGCACAGGACTCCAAAGTCGAATAAAGCAGATTCCCACGGACACAGGTGCCACCCTGCTTCTGTTTTAGTTCTGATACTATATCTGAAGATGCTATATGAGAACTAACCCTCGTGTCAGTGTCGTGTATACAGAAAAACAATCCAGGAAAAAAAACGGACAGAGGAATGTTCCATCGTCTAACTTTGCTCCCGGTCTGTCCCTGCTCTTCTCTATACTGCTAAATCTGCAAACTTGTTTCAATTCTCCTTCACAGGCTCTCCTGCCTTCTTTTCAATTTCTGTTCTGCACATGCACCGATACACCTGATGTCTGCTTTCACTACACTACACTACACTACACTACACTACACTACACTACACTACACTACACTACACTAACTTTGGTAGACATCGGTGCTCTTTTATTTTGACCTTGTGATCTGCCTGCCTGCCTGCCTGTCTGTCTGTTTCATTGTCTGTCTGTCTGTCTGTCTGTCTGTCTGTCTGTCTGTATGTCTGTCTGTCTGTCTGTATCTCTCTGTCTGTTTGTTTATGTCTGTCTTTATGAGAAAACACTCTCTCTCTCTCTCTCTCTCTCTCTCTCTCTCTCTCTCTCTCTCTCTCTCTCTCTCTCTCGCTTTCACTCTCATATATGCAAAATGTTATTACTGTAATGTTACCTTAAGATTTGTGTGATTTTTTTTAAAATGATTGTTTTTAGAGATGTGATTACATTCATTTATCTGTTTTTAATTGTAGTTCAACACAAAGTAATTTACTCTTATCACGGGAGAACAAGAAACAATGGGCTGTATTCAACAGTTGTTATGAAAAAAAATTGTTTTGCAGTCCGAGCCACACAATGTTTGAGAAAAATGTGACATTTAGCAGAGGATGTTTCTTATCAACGCTCAAGAATGTTCTCAAGTATACTCAAGAGGGAACTTTCTGAATGTTTGTACTTTATAGACTTGAATGAGAATATCGAACTCCACCATTGTTAATTATTGTTTTTTCTTAAAACTGAAATTCAAATTCAAAATCTAATCAAAAGCACTGAAATGGGCAGTTGTTTGTGTGCGTTTAGTTAGTTTTTTAAGATCCAGCAATCTATAAATAACATTTTCATGTGTAGGCAAGTCTTCTTTGCGCTTTAATTCCTGCAAGACACTGTTTATGTGTTTTAGTGCTGCTGTTTTGCACAGCAAAGAGTTGCAAATGATTACGCAATTCTCTTTTGGACAACACATGAAGTGTGAACTAATAAAAGAATGTAGGTGCTCAGTGGGGCATCTGGCTTGAAACTTTCTGGAAACCTGGTTGTGGAGAAATTTAACCTGGAACAGCCAGCCAGCCAGTACCTCAAAGATCATAGTTGCTCTCTGGACTAAAACAAGAAGATGGCGCAAGCGTGAAGATTCCGGTTGACCGGGGAAGTTTTGCGACAGGCTCCTATTTCTGTAATTGATGCGTCATTGTCCTTCTTGTTGGTAAAGAACAATACATTTAATATCTTTAACCTTTACCACATTTTTTTCTAATTCTGATCCCATTTTTGATATTGTGTTGCATTTTTTAAAAATTTTTTTACGTAATCTCTTAATCCAGGGCTGTCAAATTCCAAATTTGGCCCACAGTGTAATTATATTTGGCCCGTAAGAAAAATTGTGCATCCACTTTGTGTCAATACTACAATTGCAAATTACCTTCACTTTTGAAAAATAGAGATGTTTCTATTTGTAGCAATTTTTATTACCATCAATCTTCTTAAAAATTTGAACTGAATTATGTCTTCACATCAAAAGCTTAAACATATTTCACTTTTAATTATTCAGTCTGTACAGAGACATTTTTTTTCTATGGTACATTTTTAAAGTCTGTATGAGGGAATGTGTGGTTGAGGCAAGGCAGTGGTAAAAGGTGCAACAATCCACACGTGTGTAACATTCCTCGTGTTTGGTCTGGATCGTCCTCTTACTATTTGACCCCACGGTGTGAGTAGGGCGGTAGGACTGGGTGTGCCCGTAAGGGCCTCTAGTTTGTAAGCAATTTGAGACTTTGAGGAGAGAGGAGAGAACGTCTACGTGCTTTGTCCAACCTCATTAACGCTTGTTCTTTATGGTACTTAATAGATTTTATCTAAACTGTGAATGTATTGCCATAATCCTATAATGTTGTTTTTGAGGAAGTTATTGGATATAGTTTTTTTAAATATCCTCCTGAGACCCAGAGAAAAAAAACGTTTTTGGAATTTGCTTTATTTAGACCACATAATGCTTTAGGGCAGGGGTGTCAAACTCATTTTTGTCGAGGGCCGCATCATAATCATAGTTTCCTTCGGAGGGCCATTATGACTGTCAATATATGATATACAGTATAAGCTACACAACAAACTGATGAATAACAACAGTTTTGAAATCAGAGACGAGTAAAAGCAGATATTTGAAAAGATGCATGATAATAAAACTTGATCAATATCTTTATTTTTTTAAAAGTGAAGACAATTTGCAATTTTAGTATTGACACAAGTTGATGCACAATTTGTCTTTGCGGGCCACATAAAATGATTTGGCGGGCCGTATCTGGCCCCCGGGCCTTGAGTTTGACACCTATGCTTTAGGGTGACAAAAACATTACTACAGGGAAAAAAAAAAAAAAAAGTCAAAACATGTTTTTATTTTTTACAATATGTCCTTTTGAGAGAACATCGGGACTTGGTTATGGCAAATGTGAAAAGCCTCGGATGTGAAAAGCCTCGGATGTCCTCTACAAAGACCAACAGGAACTAACACAGTGGCATGTATGGCTTCAGAGATACGAACCCAAAAAAAGTTATTGCAATTTTTATCACAGTAGATTGGTTTATTTACATTTCAAAAACCAGAAGCCATTCATTTACAAATGTAGTTGCACTTTAGTTTACATATTTAAATGTTCAGATATTAAGATGTGATACAGTTTTTGCCTGATTTGAATGAGGCAAAATAACATGCTTTTCCTCTCGAATATATTGTTATAATCATTTGTTTCAGGCGTACTGCAATTATTTTCTGTATAAAAATTAAATTTGGTGTTCAAAAAGTATTTTTTCAAACTTGAGTCTTGAAAAAGAGGGGGTCGTCTTATAATCAGGGTCGTCTTATATTCGGGCCAATACGGTACTAATATGCTAAACGATGTGTGTAAATATATGTTGAAATGTCTTCTGGTGGCTTGATTGTGAATGCTACAGTACTCTGATTGGAGATCAATACAGCAGGAAGGGAAATGCTCCAGAATATGTTGTGCTTTGACAGACAGTTCTTTCAAAATGAGCCACTCATCATTACAGAGCATTAGCTCTGTCATTAGACTGTATTAGGGTTGAAAGAGAGGATTGAGGATTAGTTGGGTCTGCTGCCAGCTGGAGATATTCTTTAACCTGGACTGGCTAAGGTTGGCTGTGACATTTATGAAAAATACAAATACAGAAAATATGTAGCAAAATGCTAAAAAATAAAATGTCTCTTTTGTATATGGTTTGATACTTGTTGAATCTCACTGACTAACTGACTTTGTCAGGGTTAGGTTCTGCTGCTGCTATTGAATGTCATTTTTTGGCATCAAATTGTTAGCGTCTAAAATCGAAGGTAATGGATAGTAAAGTTTGATACCATTTTTTTCAGACCGATACGAGTACCAAACTCTCGAGTAGTCAAAGATACTGGTAGAGTACCGATACCACTCGTACTTTTGACATATAAAATCCCCACCCCCCGAAGAAATGACACACAATTTTAAAGAACGAGGTATGTATCCTAATATAGCACTTTCCATTACAATGTACAAAACAAATGGCAATTATCTATTTTTCGAATTGCTACTTCCTGATTGGAAAACAGCCACGAAGGGCAGTAGATTCTGGTATTGGCTACTGTTATGAGTACCACTGCCTTGAAATATTGGCCTGATACGATACCTGGTATGATACTTGTCCATTCCTAGCAATGGGAATATCTGACATTTTCTTTGGCAGTTCCATGCTGTCTTTAGCATTTAGCCTAAATTTCCACAATATGTTCAAATAACTTTACTAAATACGTTCAAACGACATGCAGTCAAATTTTTTTTATTTCTCTCCATCTTAACCAGTGGTGCCAAAAATCATGGTCACTGTACATATTCATTTATTTAGTTTATACTTGCCTCATAGTAACAAGCAAAAAAAAAAAAAAAAAAATCACAAATTAAGAATTGCAATCTGTTTCACGAAAAAGCCACAAAACTGTCATTCTAGAATTTTATTTAGCATTTTCCTATCTTAATGATTTCTTAATGATCTCATTTGCATGCACTTCGCGTCTACCAAGGCGTTCTCAAGAATTGACGCTCATACTTTCTTTCAGACTCATTATTTATTTAAAGCCGTAAACTCTCCGAGCACAACTCGAGTCTTACGTAATTGGGAAGGAAAGCGAGCCCGCCTTCTGACATTTGGCAGAAATCATTTGCCACCGCGGTCTTGTGTTTTCCAATGCGCGTTCTCGCTAGGTTTTCCGCGGACGCGTGCACCCCAGCCCCCTTGTTTGACTGTGAAGTCACCCGCAGCTCGAGAAGCTTTTCGGCTAGACATGGCGGCGGACCCTAAACCGGACTGGCTCTCCTGTCTTCCCCCTTCTTGGAGTTACGGTGTCACCCAGGATGGACGTATATTCTTTATCAAGTAAATATCGCGTGGATTTGTGGATTTATAACTGCTCCTGGTTATCATTCGTCAAAAAAATTTTTTTATCCCCCATTTCCCTTCGTTTTCTTCTGTTAACAGCGAAGAAGCCAAGAGTACAACCTGGTTGCAGCCTGTTAGCGGAGAGGCTGTAATAACTGGGCACAGAAAAACTCTAGGTAAGTCATTTGTTTTGCTCAATCTCACGATAAAATACGAGCTTGCGAGGAAGAGAAGTTGAGTGAAGACCTCTGCAGCAAAGCAACAAGCCTCCTCTTCTCTCCTCTGGCAGCCCCCTCACGAACGCCGCCCCCCCTTGCTAGTCCACCTGGCTCACTTTGCGACACACTTTTTAAAAGTTCCGTCACGTAGGCGTGCGCTGATGTAGCAAATTCCCCCCGCAGTACCGCTTGGAAAATACATTTTGAATCCCTGAAGCGTCGTGATGCTGTGACGTAGGCGTATGGTCACACACATCTGTAGGGTAGCGAGGCGAACAGCTGGATGTGATGCAGATCTCGCAAAAAAAAAAAAAAAAAAAAAGAGGAATAGGAATTGTGGAAAACGATACTCGCCAAATCAGATCTTTATCACCCAGACGTTGCATGTATCACACGCGAGTGTGTGTTGGTATGTACGATCTCCCTTGCCCAGCTGTAACACTCGTTCTGTTGCTGCCCTTTCCAGATTTACCAACAGGATGGGAGGAAGGCTACACATTCGAGGGCGCTCGCTGCTTCATCAAGTGAGTTTGGGATTCCCATAAATGATGCAGATATGTATAGGGCTGCAGTAGCCATCTTCAAGGGGGGCTTGCTTTGTTTAGTAGGCAAGGCAGATTTTCTTCCTTGTCTTCGCTACCCACTAAGATCCCTTGATGCTGGAGGAATACTCGACATTCCCTGCAAATGAACATGGCCTCTTTGTCTGATGATGTTGAAGCTGTGTCTGCGGTAATCCTCTTGATACGTACGCAAGACACATGTAGCGTAGTTCCTCAAAACAGCTTCCTACAGTAGACACTGGAAACTTAAGGCTTCAATAGACTTTTCATTTTGACTAGGCTGTATTGTTCGAACATGCTGCAAAGTCGTTCAAACACATTTGGGGAAATGGTAACGTATAGGGTGAATGCTAAAAACAGCATTTTTTT
Organism: Syngnathus scovelli; assembly: GCF_024217435.2. Lineage (NCBI taxonomy): Eukaryota > Metazoa > Chordata > Actinopteri > Syngnathiformes > Syngnathidae > Syngnathus > Syngnathus scovelli. Next base: position 6,500,225 of record NC_090868.1, read on the forward strand.
CCCCCCCATAATGCCACTGGGTATTTTATGGAAATGTTAAACAGACCGATCTCCCCATCACCTTTTATTTTTGGCGCTAACAATTTAATGATGCAGAAAACTGTAACATTTTCTATAAAAAATGTTTGCTTTCAATGTTGGTGAGCTTCGTTCTGTCCATACCGTCTGGCCTTAAGGTATTTTTTTTAGCCTACGTTTTAACAATATGTTCAAATGACTTTGCAATGATTTTGAAATAGGTTTTTGGCATTTAGCAAATGTTGTACCAATATTCGAACATTAAAACTTTACCAAATACGTTCAAATGACTTTATCAACACATTTGAAGGACATTATCAATTGTTGGAACTACGTTCTTAGCATTTAACTTACGTTTTACCAATACATTTGAGCAGCATCACTCAATAAACTAACACGCAAAGACAATTTTAATTACAATTTAGAAATGTGGATCTAAGCTGACAAAAAAATTATCTAGAATTTATACACATAATGAAATAATAATAATTAATAATAATAATAATGAAGAAAATACACATCAGTGATAAAAATCATTAAATTGTGGTTGAACAGAATTATTAAAAATAAAACAAAATTCATAAAACATGCCTGGGGCGACACGGCTCAAGTGGTAGAACTGTTGTTTGATTGTCAGCCTTTTTGATTGTCAAAGTGTCCTTGAACAAAAGAGTGATTTCCAGAGTTGCTCATGATGCTGTGTCATCACTTACTCAATGAGAAGATTTTGAGTATTTTGTAGGTAGAAAAGCTCATTCACCATTTGCTTGGACAAAATGATGGTACCCATCGAAAAGAGTGAATTATATGCAGTGATATGAAACCAGTGAATGAAAACAAATAATTGGTGACGCAAACGATCAAAACGGAAACATACTTGCGTGTCAGTAAAACAGATGGACAGTTCACAATTTTATTGAACCATTTGGCCACCCAGTAAAAGTGAATCAGTTTGGGTGCAGGTGTCAGTTCGTTTTTGGGGAATCCTGTTATTGTCCAATCGGGGTGAATTGTCTGCTGTGTCAGTTAGAATCATGTTTGTCAAGCGAGTGTGACTCAGAGCTGAACAGGCTCTTCTTGTTGGTGCATTGTTTGCGTGCTTCCTTATTAGGCTTATTGGAGTGCTGTGTGTATTTGCATGTATATTTATTGGACCTGTTTGACAGAAAAAAAATACTCCTCTCTCGCTCGCTCTCACTATGTCTCTGTCTGTCTCGCTTTCTCCAAGTGCTAATGGGTTCATTTGTTCGATGACTTTCCTGGCTAGTTTTGCCGCATGTGGTCTGTGGCCGTTATGAGAACAGCAGCTGACACATATGGTGTGCTAATATAGCTCCTCTAAAAATAGCACAGAACCGCTGCTCATCTGTATGTATGAATGCATGTAGGATGCACAAAGGCATGCGTGCACGCAGACAGGTAAACACAGTATGTAGGACGTGTGCAAAAAAAGTTGTCATCACGTCATCACACGGTAGGCTGTGAATGCAGACGTGGATTTTCTATAACCCGAGTCCACATTACGATTGTAGCATCAAGCAAAGGCAAATTTTCAGTCTCTGATCCACCGCCATAATACTAAAACATAATAATGGGATAGACATCTTGAAATTATTTGGGTTTTTTTTGCTGCTCCAAATATTTCTAATTGATAAATTAAATACGCCAATTTTGTGAAATTTTGAACGAGAGTCCAGGGCAGTCTGTTGTGCCATCAGTACAAAGGAGTTCCAATATAATAGTGGAAGGGGAGGCTTGCTTAAAAAATATTGAAAATAAGAAATACCATAATTTCAAAATCTGTTTGCTTTCAATCAAATGTTTCCCCTTTTCCCCTTTCAAACGGTTACTTAGACAATGTAGCCTTGATTCTACTTGAAGGGTTATGGTAATGTTAGCCTCTGTATCTATGCTCTCGGCCACATGTTTATTAGAATTTGGGTGATAATGCTTGAAGTGCTTTGGTGATAAGCAGTCTTTGTTGTACAATTAGTACACATCCAAAGTCAAAGTCAGCTTTATTGTCAATTTCTCCACATGCCAAAGACACACAAAGAAACCGAAATTTCGTTCCCCCCTTTCCCACGGTGACAAGACATGGCCCACAACAGACAAACAAGTAAACAAGTATAACAACAGCGTGCTGAATAAATAATGAATAAATAACACAATAAATAAATAAATAAATAAGAGGAGCAAAAAAGGAGCAAGTGCGCGTACAGCAGACATTCCAGAAAATAGCGCAACAGTGCCGCACGCTACGCTGAAGGGGGTAGAGAATTCAGGGTCCTAACAGCCTGGTGAAAGAAGCTGTTGGCGAGTCTGGTGGTTTTTTCATATTTGCAACTCAAATGGCAGACGTTCATTTGTTTAGATTGAGCTGTCAATAAATCATTGTATGAGGTAATTTCTTTTTTGTTTGATTCCATGGTGTATTTTACTGAATATCAGTAATTACAGTGCAAATCCAAATTATTGTCATATAAACATTGGACAATGATGGTTACTTAAAGTCAAAGTCAAAGTCAGCCACATGCCAAAGACACACAAAGAAACAGTAATTTCGTTCCCCCCATCCCACGGTGACAAGACATGGCCCACAACAGACAAACAAGTAAACAAGTATAACAACAGCGTGCTGAATAAATAATGAATAAATAACACAATAAATAAATAAATAAATAAATAAATAAATAAATAAATAAGAGGAGCAAAAAAGGAGCAAGTGCGCGTACAGCAGACATTCCAGAAAATAGCGCAACAGTGCCGCACGCTACGCAGAAGGGGGTAGAGAATTCAGGGTCCTAACAGCCTGGTGAAAGAAGCTGTTGGCGAGTCTGGTGGTGCAGGAGCGCAGGCTCCTGTACCTCTTCCCAGAGGGCAGAAGGTCAAACAAAGAGTGAGCCGGGTGACTCACATCTCTCGCAATCGAGGTTGCCTTGCGGGCGAGATGGGAAGTGTAAATGTCCTTCAGGGAGGGGAGCGAAGCACCAATAATCTTACCAGCCGTATTCACTATGCGCTGCAGGGCCTTCAAGTTCTGTTCAGTGCAGTTACCACCCCAGACAGCGATGCAACTGGTGAGGACGCTCTCAACGGTGCCACGGTAGAATGTAGACAGGACTGCCTGAGGAGCACATGCACGCCTGAGCTTCCGCAGGAAGTACAGGCGGCGCTGAGCTTTCTTTGCCAGTGACGAGGTGTTTGCGGACCAGGAGAGGTCCTCACTGATGTGCACCCCCAGGAACTTGGTGCAGCTTACCCTCTCCACCACAGCACTATCGATGATCAGCGGCAGGTGTTTTGTGTGACCCTTCCGGAAGTCAACAACGATTTCCTTGGTCTTGTTGACGTTCAGCAGGAGGTTGTTGTCCCTGCACCACGTATACGTATATACTCCAAGCATCAATTGGACATTTTTGTAAAAAGAAACAACATAACTCGAGGCGTCAAGTGTAACAATTATCGGTGTGTCAAAGATAAGGGGCGCTGAGAACTGTTTTGTGTCACTGGCGTTGGCGGAATAGACACTGTTTTTCAAAACAATTTTATATGTTTTGAATGAATGTTAAAAGTCATTCTTTCTTATTTGCACTGATCAGAAGTAACAACAGTTAATCTATTTTTATAACTGAAGTGCAAAGACGTTGAAACAGTAGCTGTCACATTTGAACTTAAACTCTTTTCAACTCGAAGATGTGCTGCAGGTGAGATAAAACACAATGAAAAAAGGTTTGTTGTTGCGTTTAAAGGACTAGAAATGGTTCCATCACCAGAATAATGACTTCAATATTAGGACCAATCTAGATTAAGATGTGTCTCAAGTAATAATGTGGAATTTTGACTTTCCGCCATCAAAGTTAGCCCGACGGTGCCAAAAACTATCAACAGAATGAGTCAGATGGGCATGTTAAGGATTGTTTGGCTTTGGGGTGAGGCTAAGCTAACTGAGATTTCTTTTTAGCACATTCAGCAGATGTCATAGAGACACAATACTCTTGATGAATCTAAAAGTTTGTGTTTGATTTATTTATGGAATACTGAGCAAGTCGACAGAAATCCGCCCCAAGCCGCCACAATCTGGACATTAGTGACAACTCGCTTGGGGTTTTAATTTTGTGTTGAATTTCTTATTTACTGAGTACATCGTGTCTATTTACAAATTCTTTCCCAAGGTCTTTTACAGCAAACTGTTTTGGCTGCCAAAATTTCTAAGCGCTTTCATTGGTTTGAAGCGCTTCGTGGCTAAATTATTTCACTCAACTTCAAGTGTCTACAAGAGTGGTTTCATGAACTGCATTTTCTGAGCACTTGATAATTGTATCTAACTGATGTCTCACGGTTCTTCAAGCGGTGGTCATGTAATATAAAGCCGCTAATTGTTTCAGTGCTATCATTAAAATAATCACATTAAGGAGGGAATGCTTTACAAAAATGTATTGCAATGACCTCAATTACAGCCTTATGTGGATCCTTGCTAGAGTTCTATACATTCCCAATGTCTGTGAGGCAGTGAGGGTGTCTGGGTGATTTGTGATTGGGTGAGCGTGTAGCTGGAGTGTGTAGACTTGGATGTTTCTCTTGGAGTTCTGTTGTTCATTGTCACAATAGAGATCTTGTTGACCGATCACTGCTTGTCCCCGTTTTATCGTCTGAGTAGATTCCTCACTATATTCTCTTGTCTTTCTTCTCTGTTCCCAAAAGGGCGTTTGGTGAATTTGCTAATTGACAGCTGACGTGATGATTTAGTCTTTTCAGATGGGAATGCGTAGCACTTTGATTATGCTGCGTTTCCACAGGTCATAAAAAATATTGTCATTAAATGGTTTTTATGAAATTAAAACCATAAATTGCATTAACAAACATAAAATTTTATGTTGAGAAGCATTAATCAAATTAAAAGTGGTAGACTGCTAATTAGCAGTTAGCGCCGTGCTAGGTTACTACAGCTCTCAAAGAGGTCAAGTCAAGTCAAGTTTATTTGTATAGCCCTAAATCACAAGCAGTCGCAAAGGGCTTCACATAGACAAAAATTGACAATTATTCTCAAAGCATCCCCTGATCTTAAGCTCCCAAAAGGGGAAGGAAAAACTCAAAAAATCACATTTTCTTGTCCGTGAGAGCAGCCTCGCAGCAGCATTTTGTGCTAACTGTAGACTTTTGATGTGGGACTTAGGAAGACCAGAGAATAATACATTACAGTAGTCCAGGCGCGACATGACGAACGCATGTATAATAGTTTCCGCATCACCGGTCGAGAGGATTGGACGAATCTTAGCAATATTACAAAGGTGAAAAAACGCAATTCTGGTTATATTCTTAATGTGCTTTTGAAAGGAGAGCGTTTGGTCAAATATTACCTCGAGATTAGAGTATTGCTCTGAGTGATAGTACGGTTATCTATAGTTATAGTGGTTTCCTTAAATAAGTGTTGATAACGGGTTGGACCAATTATCAACATCTCAGTTTTATCTGGGTTAAGACGAAGGAAGTTGAGAGACATCCATTGCTTGATCTCCGCAAGGCACGCCTCAAGATTACAACAATCCCGCGGATCTGAAGAGGTCTACATGTATTGTACACTAGGCGTTAGTTGTAATTTACAATAGTATATTGAATGGGCAGGGGTCCATGAGCTCATTCATGGTCCAATAATTTTGCTCTTAATTTGAAAAGAAAAATCAACAGTTCCTTTCACAATCTTCCAACATAAAACGTGGTTGCCATGTTGTGGCAGAACAATTTTCCCAACACAAATCTGACTCCCTTTTACACTGATTTTATAGCTTTTTAATCTCAAATAACTTACTAGAAAATTTCAGTATCAATGACATATTTGTCCACTTTTATGTCATTTAACAAGAGTATTAATTGTTTGATTTTACATTTAGAACAGATGTGCAGTTTGTAATATTTATAAGATTAATTTACGATTAATCAACTGACTTTGTGCTCATACAGTACAGTGTCCCGTTTATAAAGTACATATTGTAGTCATTTTACGGTAACAAATAAAGCAGTTGAGCAATCGTAGCGTTAACATTTAAGTTTTTAGACAAGAAACTGTTCATCAAAAGCAAAGCTCAAGTCAACAAATAAGATCTTGTCATAAGCCCTCAGGTCTTTGAGATGTTAAAGGTCAAAAATACTTCTATAATTCTCTGGAGGATAGGATAGCATACTTTGGGAACACTGCTGCTTTTTGTTTCCCAAAGCTCAAGAACAGTATGAGTCTCCAGAGACAATAAAAAATGGTGCACAAAATGGTCAGTTCAAGTGAACAGAATTTATGTAAACGAGCTAGTAACCCATGCGGCACGCCAGATATCTTAGTGCACACACGCTGTGTGCATTTTGGCCCATTCAAATTATAGAGCGGCAAAAACAGATACAGTTGCTCAATAGCTGTTGAACGGAATCTTCATTTGGAGGGGGGTTGCAAGCAAGTGTGTGTGTGTGTGAGTGTTTGTGGGAGCTACTGAGTACTTTGGGAATCTTGCAAAAATAAATAGAGTAACACTAATGTAGCCTCTTTGTCCCCTATGTGCAAGAAAACAATGGTGGTGCTTTCACTGCAGAAGCAGCAGCTGATTCTGGCACACTATGTACAGATCAGCAAATCGACAACAGCTAATTAAAGCAGTGCACAGGCCCTTGCACCCCCATGCCTGTGGGGTGCATTTAATTTGTGAGGTGTGGCAGAGGCAGGACTCAAAGGGACTAAGGTGTTCACAGATTTTGTTGTGGAACGTTATCTAAGCGTCTGCTTCAGAAATCTCCCTCCAAATCCCGTTTTAATAAGTTTAAATGTGTTTTGAGGCAAGACAAGGCAGCTTTATTTGTATAGAAAATTTCATACATAGGATAACTGTGTACTTCACATAAATAAATCCAACATAAAAAGCATTTACAAACAACAGAGTTAAATATATTTAAAAGTAAAGAGATGAAAAGTAGCTTACTGAAATTACTAAAACAACGTCCAGCGCAAAAACAAGATTTCTAAATAAATTATTTTAGAAAGTTTCTTAGATGGACGTCGTAGGTATGAGGGGCGTAGCATATTTTGTTTTAACCTGGATTTAAAAGCATTCACCCATGGGTTGATTTCACTTCATTTGTCAGCTTGTTTCATTTGCGTACAGCAGAACAGCTAAATGCTGCTTCACCATGTTGACTTTGAACACCGGGCTGAGGGACTCGAGTCTGTGTGTGTGTGTGTGTGAAGAAAAAAAAAACACTCGGAGCAGGGCTGGTCTGGAATGTATCTAGATGTATACATTCTTGCCATTAGGGTCTCAATAAATCTCTTGAGGGCAGGACCTCCATCACCCACGAGACGTTTGGTCTGACTCTGTCCTTGTAGAGCTGATTTCTGTTTCGTGTTTTATGCCGAGTAATCAAATTTCTCTGTCATGCCCCTATACTGTACACGCGTTGATGAACATTTGAGTTTTTAACATTGTCTATCTGTTGAGAGTACATATACTTGGAGGTTATTAGAATATCAGACAGGTTTATTTTTAAGGACTATCAGAAATGGACAAAATGGCTGCTTAAAAGCAAAATGGTGGACTTTCTGTATTTATTTTCCAGGGACAGTTTCATCACATTTTTTGTTGTTGATGTACTTATGATAGGGTAAGTTCATAATTATTCACTTATTCTTTAAACGCATTTTTAGTGGGCTGTATATGTCACTTATGAGTTAAATAAAATCATGGCTATTGCATGAATGCAGTGTCCTGAATCAATATCAGCAAGTAGATCTTAAATGATACGTATTGAACAAATAATTGAATTAGAGAAATTAGTGAATATGAGAAAACTGGTTGAAACAAAGGGCTTTACATCCAGTCGTAGTGTCATAATATTGGCTATTAGCGTAATTGCCTAAATAATTTGACCTTAATGTTGCCAATTCAACAAAAAAATACTCGTGTACTATTTGGTTTGTTTTCCCGACACGACTTGTATCTCTTACATTAGAGCTATATAGTTTTTCGAGTCCATAATTTGCTCACTATTTTCAAGATGCTTTATGGGATACATTGAGAGCACAATGCTAACTAGAAAATTAGCATTAATCTATTCTCACAACACATTCAAAGAGCATTACAAGACTGCAAAGTCACTATAAAGGCAACAATAGAGTAGATATAAAATGATTCTTAACACAGCTTATCAAATTTGTTGTTCCTTGAGGCATTCTAAAGTGGACTAAAACTTTATGTAGGTCAAAATGCTACTGTGTCAAACTCTGGTAATAGCAATTACGCAACAAAATGTACTTCCTGTTTGATTTGTTCTGCAGTGTGGTTACAGAGCCCACAAGTTTGATTCGTGCAAAAATCTCAACGGTTTCTTTGTTAGGAACACATTCAAAACGGAAAAACGGATATTATGGTGTTTTAGTCACGCAAAGAAGAAATACTGCTAGCTTGCGAGTAGCCTCTATACCAGGGGTCTCAAACTCCAGTCCTCGGTGGCCGCATTCCTACATGTTTTCCAAGTTTCCCTCGTTAAACACACCTGATTCAAATGATCAGTTCATCCTCACGTTCTGCAGGAGCCTGATAATTAAATCAGGTGTGTTTAACGAGGGAAACTTGGAAAACATGTAGGAATGCGGTCCCCGAGGACTGGAGTTTGAGACCCCTGCTCTATACAGCAGTAAACAACCATATAGCAAACAAGCCATTCCAAAGAGCAGATCGCCTTCAGGTCTCAAAAATCAAACTCCTCACCACCCACCTTTCGACACAAGACACTAACTGTGTGTTTAAAATGTTGCAGCTATAAAAGAAGCCTGAAAGCAACAACAGTAGCCGTTGTCATAAGTTAAATGTATACACAGAGCCGTGACACCCCCACCTACTGCACTCTAGCGTGAGCAAATATTAGCAAGGGTATTGCAGGATACTTCTTGATGACCGAAGTTTGACACCTGTGGAATAGTGTAAAAGTAATGGCTCAAAAATCACTTGTAATTTATTTTTTCCAATACCAAGATTTTGTTTATGGTATGGAAGATTCTTGGAAACAAATTTGTACGTGTTTCAGTGCCATGTAGTGGAGGTCTGGTTGGATGCAACTCAAACTTTCATAGCTATCACGTTGCTCCACTTTAGAGTACAAATTTGTTGAGGCTGTTTTTTTTGCCTTAGCTGCATCAAGAAGGATGAATGAACAATCAGTTTCCACAGACTTAAATATCAGTGACTCAATTATACTCGTGCTGAAAAAGTATAAGTATGATAATACAAGATTCTTCAATAAAAATATTAAATGTTAGGGATGGGCAAGTACTGATATCAGGTATCTGTATTGTATCTGTATACTGTATACTGTACCTGTACCAGCTATATTTCTAGGCATCGGTACTCGCGACGATGGCAGATACTGGTATTGAACTTCCTCTTCTGGTTATTTTACAATATGGGTGTATATATAGGTCTTTAAAATTATCTGTCAGTGTTCTTTGGGGGAAATTTTATATATCTAAAGTACTTGTGGTATCGGTACTTGGTATCGGTATTGGCGACCACTCAAGGATTGAGTGCTCGTACTGGTATTGGTCTGAAAATAACTGGCATCAGACATCCTTACTAAATGTAGCCATCTCATGCAGATTTAACAAAAGACCGCCGTTGTACCGGTTGTCCCATGGATTGATCAACATGCCTCGTCAAGCTTTAGAGATTAACTTTAGACTCAAATAAAATCCCATGGAAGAGAATCTTTGCCAAAGTGCAGTACAACAAAGCAGTACTGCAATAAATCCTTAAATCCACCCTATGCAAGGATTAGCTTCATTTTTTTATCAAATCTGTTTGAGAGATTGATAGTGTTGAGTTATTTCAACAGCGATTTTGGAGGCTGCACTTTGCATTGCACTGAGCTGTTCCAGATATTGTCCTTTTTATATATATGAATTAGTGTGGCATAATGTTACATAAATGTAAAATTCTTCATATACTTTGTAGTGCATGACACTAAACCTGTCTCGTTGATGATGACATCTAAGTCCCATATGGGTGGGTGTGTCTGATACAGCGTTTTGTTTTGTTTTTTTCTCCACTACAAATCGTTCTTAAGTAGGTCATGGGCAAGGTGGGGCAGAACTTCTCCTTAATTATTTCCTGTACAATCAGCACAGACCAAACACACGTGTTGTTTGAGTCCCATTCTTGAAATGAGATCTGCTGATTTTGTATTTGGCTCCTTAGAATTTAACAAATGCTAGATTAAATGTTTTTGCAAAACGTTTTTTATAGGGATAGTAATTTTAGACGAGAGTGTTCACTGAAGGGAAAGTGGGCCAGTAAAGGGGTCGATTACCAGAATCAGAGACATCTGAGGAAACTTGAAAGTTCTGCATTTTTTTTATTCTTATTATAATCCCTCAAGGTGAAATTCAACTGTTTATTTTGTGTAGCACACCACACACACCAGATAACACAGATGCAGGCATGCAAGAAGAGATGTCAGAGTGAATGAGGCGTGCAAACAGTTCTGCATCTCTTGAGCTGGGGCTTGGTGCCTTGCTCAAAGGGCACCTTGAAAGAAGCCAAAAAGCAGGCTAGCTTCTTAAACTGTCTGGTTCCAAAGCTTCTGCCGCTAATAAATTACTTGATGCTGCTCTTTGAGGTGTTATGTTCATCCTTTGAATATGGAACAAGCAGTGTGAACGTTCCCAGTTCAAGAACCAACGTGGACACTCAGGGTGTTTTCACACTTAGTCCCTTTCAGCCCTCGAAGCGAACTCAGATCGATGACTCAGCATTTTTTGCGCATATGTGAACGCGCCAACCGCACTCAGCCTCCTTTAAAACGAACCGTACTGAGACCGCTAAAATGTCAACGGTACGGTTCACCTAATCTGAGCATTGTGAACACAAAGCGCACTGGGTTCACTTCGCCTTTTTGCACTGTATTATAACCTCCTTGGCTTGCCGTAGATTAGTCACGTGACTGCAGGCGCAAAAACAAAACTGTAGAGAACAGAGAATCCAAAGTATGGCAGGAGCAAGTCGTGGTCGTGACCGTGGTTCTAATAGTAAACGTAGAGAAGCATGTGCCGTTCAAAGTTCTGCCACGGCACCTGGACGCGGCATAGTTTGGGGAGAAGACGAACCGGAATGTCTTTTGGAAATTTGGAACGACGACAGCATTAAATCACAACTATTTACGACCTACCGTAAAGCGAAAGTATTTCAAGAATTTTCTGAGATTGGAAAAAATCTTGCGGCACACCGCCAACAAAAATCTGTTAAGCTCCTATATTGAAATCAGTTATATTACAACGAAACACATAGAGTCCTATCCCTATATATGTATGGAGAGTCAAATAATTTAATAGAAATAAATACTAAATATTATTTAAATTGGATTCCTTTTTTTAAATAAAAGTGGCAGTTTTTTTAAAAAGGTTTTAGACGGTGTAAGAAATAAACTATTTAAAGTGATTGTGATTAAAATAAAAGAATCAACGTGATTTTGTTTACTGTTTTAGACTAGGTCTATAAATATTGCAACAATAAGAACAAAGTCACTTTTAAAGATGCTCTGCTGTTCTGACAGCAGCTGAGTGGCTATCACAGTCGAGGAGTCTCGACTTGACTGCTTATTTTACGTATGTGAAAAATAACCAATCCAGGTTCTCCGGTTGAACTGCATTCTCTGATTTCCATCGGACCACAAACGCACCACAACCGTCATAGTGTCTGTCACTGTTAGCAAAAGCACACAGCAACACACACATAAACTGAATATGTGCCGATGCAATACAATCATATCGACACAATATGAAATCTCAAGATTCTCCGATTCTCCACACATGCACGATTAGCAAGTGGCTGACCAGGCCTTGCGCGAACTGACCAGTGGTTTGGCGATCCTGTTTACAATGCGCTTCGTAATTAATATTGTACAGTCCCACGGCACAGCTGAACGTCTCTCACGGCACACCAGTGTGCCGCGGCACAGTGGTTGGGAAACACTGCTCTAGAGGACCTAGTATGAACAGAAAGAGGACTGAGGCCCCATCAAGGCTGAACTGAACCAGAAAGAGAACTCGGTCCTCTTTGAAACACACTCACAATGTGAACACAAAAAGAACTGAGTTCGTTTCCTCTTGGTCAACTTTTTGGTCCACTTAAAGAGGTCTGAGTTTGGTTCTTTTAAAAGGGTCCAGGTGTGAAAACACCCTTAAACGCATTATGTTATAGCACTGACATTGACATGTTCACAAAAATAAAAACAGACATCAATTGCATAGCATCTTAATTTGTAAAAATGAGTACAGCATTTATCAGTTTACAAAAAAAAAAAAAAAATCAGACCCAATTGAGTTAGTGTTAATATGAAATCGTTTACTTTCCTCAAAAATCGACAGTATTATGTATGGATTTCAAATGTAAGTTGAATTAAAATGGACTCATTTGTTGTACTTTGTTGTACTCATTTGTGTCTGTTCAGGTGCAGTAATGCGCTTTACAACCCGTAGCACACTATATATGGAAATTTCTAAAAATAGACCTGTTCATTGAGAATGCGATTTCTAATCCTGTGTGTGCGTGTGTGTGTGTGTGTGTGTGTGTGCGTGTGTGCGTGTGTGCGTGTGTGCGCGTGTGCGCGTGTGCGCGTGTGCGTGTGTGTGTGCGTGCATATCGTATTGCACCTAAATATATACGTATATATATATATATAATATATATATAGATATATATATATATATAGATATATAGGTGCAATACAATTCATGGACAGTACATTATGAAATGGGTTCAATGCAATTTGAATTTTAAAGAATTTATGGGAATGATAGTTGGATAATTGTGATGTAGTATTGTGAATCCTCAGTCTGCAATTCGTCAAAACGGATTTACCAATTCAAATTCATTCATTATACTCCTTTTATTAGTCTTTTTTTCCCTTCTAAAAATTCGAATTTACGTTATTCATAAGGTTACTCGCGCAGAAGAACTGAATCAAAATATCCTTCATTCATCTCCCTGGCCCAGAATTTAATAAAATAGATATTACTTATGTCTCTACGTCACAAATATTTTAACTATATTAACGATTATATTATTATGCATTTGGTTTCATCTGACATGTTATTGTTAATTATATTCACATTCTCTTTTAATATTTTTTTCTTCATGCAAATCAAACAGCCATCGATGATGTACAGTTGTACACTGTATAATGTTGCAAGGGAATGTGAATCTTTATTTTCTTGATGAATAGGTGTCTAGCAGAAAAACAAAAACCATGAAATACCAGATGAAAAATACACATAAGGCTGATGAAAGCCGGACATGACTTTCAATGACCTCTGCCGGATTCTTTCAGCAGTGCTGGAATTTTGTTCCATAGGATTATGATGTACGTTTATGGTCACACGTTCCCTTTTACATTTATGGATGCCCTCTAACAGTAATGACTTCAGGCTTGGAGGTCAATGCTGAAGCACATCAAGACAAGGGGGAAAGTTTCGAAGATGCTCATGAATTAACCGAAAAAGATGTATCGTATAGCATGCCAAATAGAAGCATATTACCGAGTTGTACATACGAGCTGTCCGTGGTCAATGAGTCGTGCAATTCACATTAGTTCTTGCAGCTACGAGCTGCTGTCTACATCAATGCACGAGCCGCTAATCATTTGTGGGCCCAAGGCAAACATAGTCATACAGATGTTAGCAGTTCGTCACGCCGCCTCAACATGGCTGCCTTGTAAACATAATAGGCTATGCCACGAAACTGTGGCTCAGATGAGCCAGCATAAACTACATGACCAAATAGATGGAATACAGCACTGTAGAAATAAGTATAGCCCAAACAACAAAACTAAAAAATCTGTCAATCAGCAAAAACTCTTTTGTGTAAACCACCATCTTGTTGCTCCGACTGGTAATTACAAATCTTTTTGGGTGGGTGAATCACTCTTGGACTTTTGGTATTTGACGGAGGGCACCGACCCTTTCACCCGTAATTATCGGAGGTTTGCTGTAATTGTATCTTTGACTTTGACTTCATATTTGTCATTCTATTGCCAAAGAGATTTTTCATGTGCGCAGAACACAGCTCGATTTGGATCATGTTCAAATCGAGTTGCTAACAGTGTTTGTGCTATCTACCTTAATATTGTCTCATTTGATTAATTTTAATGAAGTTAAAGCAATTGGCAGCAAGCCAGTGGTGGGTTCCTTTCGTGCAGGGATAACGGTGGCAGAGGTCAGGTAGACCGAGATGGTAGCCAAGGTCAGGGACAATCAGACCCTGCTGAGTAAAAGCTATGTGCGTCCAAACGCATATATTTTTCCAAGATTACCTTGCCTCCCTTTGAGAACTCTGCACGAGAAAAAGAACTTGATATCTAGAAAGGCTGCACACATGGAGAGTTGTCAGAATTCTGTCATGATCATACCAGAGTTTTCAACAAAGCTAAGGTTGGGAAGAGTAAGTGGTTTATTATATCTAGTGTCTTACACTTAATAATAATTTTCTAATTATTTTAGGACCACAAACACCATTACAGTTATCCCAAGAGTCTGAGGACCCCAGCGAAAACCATTGCCTTGGGCTTAAACAGGCGGCTCCAATTGAACTTTGAAGGATCATACATGTTTTTTTTTCTGGTCTTGGTTTTGACTTGATTGCATCTCCTTAAAGTCTTGGTTTTGTTGTTGCTCTATGCGGTCTTGAAATTATTGTCACTGGTGATGTCAGTGGTCATGATGTGGTCAGTGAACACTGGAACACAGAACTTTTAGATATCTGATCTGCCAGAATCCAAATAGCTAATTAAGATATCATCCCCGAAAACAATAGGAAACGGCCGAGATCTGATGTTTTTGTCCAATCTCTGAACCTTATTGTTTTTGCTCTCATCTCATTTTGGGAGCAGAGGACTAGCAGGGTAAATGGGAGCTTCTGTCTTTTCCTGCACATTGGGCACATTATCTTCCCAGAATGAATAGATAATCTGCTACTGAGGATGGCCAGGATTACAATGATCAAGGGGATCTCATCCAGGCTATGCCAAATTGATGAAATTCTCTTGATCCAGTCCAGCAGGTGATTGGCTGTTTGCAATATGTTCATGTTTTCATTCTGGTTTTGTGAAGAGTTGAGCTAAAAGCACGCAAATCCACTTGGCATTGTGCGCACGTGTATTCGTACATGTGAGCCTGGAAGCATTTGTGCAGAACAAACAAACGCACAACATGAATAGGATTTTGAGGCGATCCTTCCCTTCTGGAATCAATAGGAGGCTTATGGTTTGTGATTATGGATTTAAAAGCAGCAGATGGAAGCACAAACAAAACTTGACTGTTTAGAATAACTCAAGCAGAAGCGTTTTTTTCGTTACAAAGCAGAAAGTTAAGGGTAATATTCACATCAATTAAATGGGTACTGTCATTCGAGTTGAGTTTGCTTTTCGTTGATTCACTTTCCCTAATTTTTCTTTAGGGAGGGACTTTAACTCGCAGTTTTTTTCATAGTTTGGTAGGGGGCGCGACTTATCAGGAGCGACTTATATGTGAAATTATTAACATATTTGATCATTAACACATGACTTACTTACTAGTATAGTTAATCACTTCACATGTTGTTTTCACTTTAAACTACATGAGAGCGGGCTAGGCCTGTGGAATAATTGCAACTGCAATTAATGATGAGTCTGAATCCATCCACTGACTTCTGGAGTCAGTGGAGTTTTTAAGTGTTACAGACGACAAAGATTTTGACCTATTGCCTATTCATGTCTTTTCTTGGTGTTAGATTTTGTCAAATAAAGTTCCCCCAAAAATGCGACTTGTAATCTGGTGCGATTTTTTTCCTTCTTTATTATGCATTTTATGGCTAGTGCGACTTGTACTCCGGAGCGACTTATAGTCCGGAAAATACGGTACATTTTCCCTATGATTAGGGTTTATTAAAGGCATTACCGCCGACAGCTCAGAAACTTCTCAGTTTTTGTATACTGCGCATGCGCAGAACCCTCCTCCCCACCCATCGCTGTTGTTTTTTAGAAACTGCCTCCACACTCACATGCACAAGCGCCATATTTCTTAAAGACGTCAAAAACAGACTTTCTCTTGCGAGAACCTACATCCTCACGACGTTCATCAGTCATTTTCACTCAGAAGTCAAGCAGGGAACGCTACAATTAAACCAGTGTCCAAAATTCGAAGAGTTTTAATCACAAGTTACGTGCATGCGCAGAGGGATGTGAGCGAGCATGGAACAAGGAAATACAACCCGGAAAACTGATTGATTTGATTGATTGATTGATTGATTGATTGATTGATTGATAAGTAAATTGACCAATGTTTCCATTATTCACACCTACAATGATTGCTTAAGGTTTTTCTGGTCCTACAGAGTGCCCGGTTCATATACACTGCTCAAAAAAATTAAAGGAACAGTTTTTTTATCACGGTATGACATGAATTCAATTAGACTTTTCTGATAAGGTTTTGGTCAGGTAGGTGGCAGAAGGAGTTGTTAATCAGTTTCAGCTGCATTGGTGTTGATGGAATTAACAACAGGTGCACTAGAGGGGCAACAACGAGATGGTCCCCAAAACAGAACAGGTTTTGCATGTGGAGGCCATTTCAAGTTCCTCCCTCTTGATCTTTTTTAAATGTTTTTCCACAAGTGTTGGCTTTAGCTAGAGTCATTATCACGACTGGGAGCATGAGGCGATTTCTTAACCCACCTGAAGTTGCGCAGATTGTCCAACTCCTCCAGGATGGCACATCCATGCATGCTGTTGCAAGAAGATTTGATGTGTCTCCCAGTACAATCTCCAGAGCATGGAGGAGATTCCAGGAGACAGGCAGTTACTCTAGGAGAGCTGGACAGGACCCGTAGACGGTCCTCATCCCATCAGCAGGACCGATATCTGCTGCTTTGTGCAAGGAGGAACAGGTTGAGCACTGCCCGAGCTCTACAGAATGACCTACAGCAGGCTACTGGTGTGAATGTCTCTGCCCAAACAGTCAGAAACAGACTTCACGAGGGTGGCCTCAGGGCACGACGTCCTGTAGTGTTTCCTGTGCTCATTGCTCAGCACCATGGAGCTCGATTGCAGAGATGGGGACTCGAGTCACTGTGACTTGGACTCGAGTCGACTCGAGTCGCTGTTTTGATGACTTGTGACTTGACTTCAGTGTTATTTAGTTTATGTTTTCAGTTTGAATATAAAATTAATAATACATTTAAAAAAATAATATCGATAACACGGTAGGAGCGCAGGCTGAGAATGGCGTTGTCATGATTGGATCACTACACTGTCAATCAATCAGTCGCGCCCTCTCTACCTACCGAACGTGTTTATTGGAGAATCACGCCCCTTTATATCAGACATGCGCAAACATGTCAGCGGGAGTCGTACCGCGAGTCATCACCTTCGGCTATCGCTATTACTTTTATGACGGCAAAAGACGGACAGCACAGTGTGAGATATACAACAAAAATATTTCTGACAATGTTGAAAATTGAAGTTTATAGAGCTCTGGTGTCTCCAGATGTTACAGATGAAACATAAAATGTTTCTAATGCTCTTTGTGTTTCTTCTTTCAGATTGTTTTCTGATTATTTTTTCATATTTGCAACTCAAATGGCAGACGTTCATTTGTTTAGATTGAGCTGTCAATAAATCATTGTATGAGATAATTTCTTTTTTGTTTGATTCCATGGTGTATTTGACTGAATATCAGTAATTACAGTGCAAATCCAAATTATTGTCATATTTTTTAAACATTGGACAATGATGGTTACTTAAAGTCAAAGTCAAAGTCAGCTTTATTGTCAATTTCTCCACATGCCAAAGACACACAAAGAAACAGAAATTTCGTTCCCCCCATCCCACGGTGACAAGACATGGCCCACAACAGACAAACAAGTAAACAAGTATAACAGCGTGCTGAATAAATAATGAATAAATAACACAATAAATAAATAAATAAATAAATAAATAAATAAATAAATAAATAAATAAATAGATAAATAGATAAATAAATAAATAAGAGGAGCAAAAAAGGAGCAAGTGCGCGTACAGCAGACATTCCAGAAAATAGCGCAACAGTGCCGCACGCTACGCAGAAGGGGGTAGAGAATTCAGGGTCCTAACAGCCTGGTGAAAGAAGCTGTTGGCGAGTCTGGTGGTGCAGGAGCGCAGGCTCCTGTACCTCTTCCCAGAGGGCAGAAGGTCAAACAAAGAGTGAGCCGGGTGACTCACATCTCTCGCAATCGAGGTTGCCTTGCGGGCGAGATGGGAAGTGTAAATGTCCTTCAGGGAGGGGAGCGAAGCACCAATAATCTTACCAGCCGTATTCACTATGCGCTGCAGGGCCTTCAAGTTCTGTTCAGTGCAGTTACCACCCCAGACAGCGATGCAACTGGTGAGGACGCTCTCAACGGTGCCACGGTAGAATGTAGACAGGACTGCCTGAGGAGCACATGCACGCCTGAGCTTCCGCAGGAAGTACAGGCGTCGCTGAGCTTTCTTTGCCAGTGACGAGGTGTTTGCGGACCAGGAGAGGTCCTCACTGATGTGCACCCCCAGGAACTTGGTGCAGCTCACCCTCTCCACCACAGCACCATCGATGATCAGCGGCAGGTGTTTTGTGTGACCCTTCCGGAAGTCAACAACGATTTCCTTGGTCTTGTCGACGTTCAGCAGGAGGTTGTTGTCCCTGCACCACGTGGTCAGAAGGTCAACTTCCGACCTGTACAGAGTCTCGTCGGCCTTCGTGATGAGACCCACCAGAGTCGTGTCGTCAGCAAACTTCACTATGCGGTTGTCGCTGTAGGTCGCAGTGCAATCATGCGTCAGCAGGGTGAAGAGCAATGGACTGAGGACGCAGCCCTGGGGGGCCCCCGTGCTCAGCGTGATGCTGGCGGAGATTTTGTCGCCAACACGCACCACCTGAGGCCTCTGACAGAGGAAGTCCAGTAGCCAGTTGCAGAGGGAGGTACTGAGGCCCAGCTCGTCGAGTTTGCAGATGAGTCGCTGCGGCACAATGGTGTTGACGGCAGAGCTGAAGTCCACAAACAGCAACCTCACATAAGAGTCCTTTCTCTCCAGGTGTGTGAGGGCCGAGTGGAGGGCAGAGCAGATGGCATCCTCAGAGGACCGCTTGGCACGGTACGCAAACTGGAAAGGGTCAATGGCGGGGGGGAGAACGGATTTGATGTGCTCCATGACAAGCCGCGCAAAGCACTTCATGATGATAGGCGTCAGTGCCACGGGGCGGTAGTCATTGAAGCAGGACGGTGCAGGTTTCTTCGGCACAGGAACGATGGTGGCAGCCTTGAAACACGAGGGGACGATGGCCTGCTGCAGGGAAACGTTAAAGATGTCCGTGAAGACACCCGACAGCTCCCCAGCGCAGTCCTTCAGCGCTCGACCCGGGATGTTGTCAGGGCCCGCCGCCTTACGGGTGTCAATAGCGGCAAGCGCCCTCCTCACACCGTCGGCAGAGAGGCGCAGGGGCTGCTCGTGTGGGGGGGGGGGTAGTGTTCTTCAGAGGGCAAGTGCTGTTCTGGGCGTCGAAGCGAGCAAAGAAGCGGTTCAGATCGTTCAGCAGACGGATGTCGCCCTCATAGCTCCTCGGCGCGGGCTTGTAGTCCGTGATGGTCTGAATGCCCCGCCAAAGGCTACGTGCGTCCTTGCTGTCCTTGAAGTAGGTGGAGACCTTGCACGAGAACGCCTTCTTCGCTTCTTTGATGCCTCGGGACAGGTCGGCCCTCGCTGTCCTCAAGCCAGCCTCATCCCCTGCTCTGAAAGCCTTGTCTGAGGACAGCCCCTGTCAGCCACGGCTTCCAGTTCGCTCGAGTGACGACGGATTTCAAGCAAGTCACGTCATCGATGCACTTCGTGATGTAAGAGGTAACAGAGTCAGTATACTCCTCTATGTCCGTCCGATCGTTATAGGTGGCTGCCTGCTTAAACAAGTCCCAGTCAGTGGTGTCAAAGCAGTCACGAAGTGCATCGGAGGCACCCTCAGGCCAGACCCGAACCCGCCTCCGAACCGGCCTGGATGCCTTCACCAATTGTCTGTATGCGGGCAAAAGCAAAACGGTGAGATGGTCAGAAAGCCCAAGATGGGGGAGGGGGGTGGCTTTGAAAGTAGACCAGGTCCAGGAATCTGTCTCCACGTGTCGGAAAAGTAACATGCTGGTGAAGCCTCGGGAAAACAGACTTCAGGTTGGCATGATTGAAGTCTCCAGCGAAGATGGTGAAACCGTCAGGGTGCGCTGTCTGCTGTTCACTGACAGCCTGATACAGTTCACCAAGCGCCGCGATCCTGTCGCCTTCGATGTTGGTAGGCGGGATGTATACCGCGACTAGCAGAATCGCGGTAAATTCCCTCGGCAGATAAAGTTACTGATATCATGTCTTTTCACTACTAGGATCAGATTCTGCGGGTAAAATTGTAATAATAAGGTGACTTGACTTGGACTTGATCTATTTAAGGACTTGACTTGGACTTGGCTTGACTTATTGAAGGACTTGAGTTGACTTGCCGAAGAAAAAAATGACTTGGGACTTACTTGAGACTTGAAGGTTAAGACTTGAGACTTACTTGAGACTTGCACATGTGTGACTTGGTCCCATCTCTGCTTGATTGGCATTTGCCATAGAACACCAGAATTGGCAAGTCCGCCTCTGGCATCCTGTGCTTTTCACAGATGAGAGCAGGTTTACCCTGAGCACCTGTGATAGACGTGAAAGGGTCTAGAGAAGCCAAGGAGAGCGCTATGCTGCCTGCAACATCACTCAGCATGACCGGTTCGGTGGTGGGTCAGTGATGGTCTGGGGAGGCATTTCCATGGAGGGACGAACAGACCTCTACAGGCTAGAGAACGGCAGTCTGACTGCCATTAGGTATTGGGATGAAATCCTTGCACCCATGGTCAGACCCTACGCTGGTGCAGTAGGTCCTGGGTTCCTCCGGATCCACGACAATGCCCGGCCTCATGTGGCAAGAGTATGCAGACAGTATCTGGAGGATGAAGGAATTGACACAATTGAATGGCCCTCACGATCACCTGATCTAAACCCGAAAGAACACCTCTGGGACATAATGTTTCGGTCCATCAGACGCTGCCAGGTTGCTCCTCAGACTTTACAGGAGCTTGCTGATGCCCTTAGACAGATCTGGGAGGACATCCCACAAGACACCATCTGTCGTCTCATTAGGAGCATGCCTTGACGTTGTCAAGCATGCATACAAGCTCGTGGGGGCCATACAAGATATTGAAAAGAATTTTGAGTTGCAGAAATTGAATTTAGGCAAAATGGACAAGCCTGCCACATCATTTTTTCACTTTGATTTGTGGGGTGTCTATATACTGAGCCCTCTGTAGGCTGAAAACTTTTATTTCCATCAAAAGATGTGGCATCCTTTTGTTCCTGAGACATTAAACCAGGTATGGGCAAACTACGGCCCGCGGGCCACATCCGGCCCACGGGACCGTTTAATCCGGCCCGCCAACCCTAAATAAATTGTATTATTAAACTTTTTTTTTTTTTCGGTCATTTTGCCTGCAATGACTGCGTTTCCCCAGTAGATGGGGAACCACTCGCCTGCGCATTTACTACCGGAAGCCGTGTCAGAAAGCTCGGTGCACACTCACAAGTGCGTGTACGTACTCAGTAGTACGGAAATGGCGCACTCGCGCTCTATTTGTCTCAGTGCCGAATTTAGAGCGTGGGCTGTGACGACAGCATTCTTGGAATTTGCGCGCCGAGCTTTCGGATACAGTTTTACGCTAAAGCCACCCACAAACCTTCCCCTGGAATCCTTCCATTAAAATGAGTCGCCCAAGGAAAAGCAAGGTGGACACTGAGTGCCGAGTGTTTAAAAAGAGTGGCCAATTTGGCTCGACGTACGTGACGTGATGTTCAGCCACATGAACATCAACATCAACCCGTCACAGATCTAGGTAAACGGACCAACACCTCGGATCTCTCCTAAGAATTGCCACAACAAATTTTACTCCAGACTATGACACACTAGAAAAAAAAAGGGAGACCAACAACACTGTTCCCACTGAAAATGAAGGGGAGGCTTTCAAGTTTGTTGTAAAAAAATGCATTTTGAATATGAGCTGTACAAATAGCAGGGATTGAAACTAGCGACCATTCTCATTTTCAAACAATGCAGGATGCTCAAGGACATTGATGCACCCACCTGTTTGTGACTAATCTTAACCTGTAAAGTTCTTAAGGCTTACTTTAAGGAAGTGTTTCCCGTTTCCTCACCTCTGTTACCAGGTGTTTTTGAGTTAAAACTCTGCTCTGATTTTCAGATACCCCTCACCGTGTTGCCGTTTTGATTACTTTATTTGGATGTATGCTTTCACCGATTCTTCAAGATGATATATTTGGTCAGAATGTTTGCCGTTTGATGTGATCTCATAAGATAAACATACATCTTTCATTAATCTAACCTGCAGGCACTGAAGTGATGGAGACTGTTATTCATAATAACAGTGTCATATTTTATGAGAATCACTGATAGCAGTTTTTTAGGGATGTTTTTTTTTTTTAATGCTGTTAATAAATGCATTTGTTTTCAAAAAACTTTTTTTGAATATCCATGCGTTACTACCTACTAAAGGCCCAAATCTTTTATGCAATGACCTTTACAGGTCGTTTATATTACTTCACACAAACACTACATCCAACTGCTCCTGGTTCGGCCCCCTGGTCAAAATTTAGAACCCAATTCGGCCCGCAAGTCAAAAAGTTCGCCCACCCCTGCATTAAACTGTCCATATCAGTATAGATATCCAACTTTTTTTTTTCACCATTGAAATCTGATGTGTTTTCAAAGTGTTCCTTTAATTTTTTTTGAGCAGTGTATATTAATATATATATTTTAAGATGACCTATTTAACAGTCAGTTTGTGTTATGTAGGTAGAAATTTGAGAAATATTACCAAATAAATTCTAAATAAGCTCCTCTCTAATACCTTTAACCAATATACCTTTCTAATACCTTTCTTTGTTTGATATTATTTATTTAAAAACAACAAAACAACAGTTGAGCAATATCACACAAAATAGATTGTCTTATTTTGATTAAACACAAAAAAAATAATCAGTCTGCTTTCATGTAGAACTAGAGAAATAAAAGAATTACGTACATTTTGAAATTTTTTGTTAAACAATGTCTCTAACAATTATTCGATTACTTGGTGATTAACTTGACAACCGGTTTGCTGTCGATTAATTCACCTTCGAGTTCCTATAATTATCTAAGGTGACTAAATTGGTGTCAAAAGCCTTTCTAATAAGATTTGGTTCTAAGGATGTGCAGTATAGTGACACATCCAAATTATCTTTTGTAAACTGGGAAGGGGCCTGACATGTTGTAGATTAGCTTGAATTGATGATTAAACTGATGTGAGTTTATAGGTCTTTTTTGTTATTCGTGATAGGGTTTATAGTCCCTATCCCCCGCAAACACTGTTTTTAGATGTGGTCTTTTCAGACATGACGTTCCTGCTTTTTTTACACACCGCGGGTGGAGGATGTGGAGCTATTCGCATAAAGCATTACATTCAAGGAGAAAATCACCCCCGTCACAGACTATAGTCATAAATCAGATGATGTTAGCTGTGCAGTAAAGCACCACTGTTCTCCCTCTGGGCTCAGCAGATAGGTGTCTAACCACTACTACTGCCCATTCATGCCGTAATGTTATTTCTACTTTATTGGATAGAAGAAACCTGGACTACAGCGACAAGAATACTCAAAGAAAATAATGTGCTGCACTACTGGATGGACAGCAGGAATTTGAAGGTTCTGAAGTTTGTAAGATGAAAGCTTCACTTGTTATGTAATATTAATTCATACTTTGCTCTTGCAAAACTTGCATAAGTGGTAAATGAGTTATCACAAATTCTTTTTGACAGGAGAGTGACAGACAGCCTTGAGGTGTAATACAGGATTACAAGCAATGTGCTAGCTGTGAAGCTAAAGCTCAGTCTCAGTCTGCTGTCCTAAGAAAGTAAAGAAGTCAAGGAAAACTTCTAAACTAATGCTAACACAATGCAAAATTCCTCTGACGGGCTAACAAAATTAGTGTCAATAAAACAATGTAGCAACACAGACACAGGGCTGGAGCTATCAAATATTTTGGTATTTCTATTCTATTGATAATTGGGTATTCAGATAAAAAATAAAATATATACAGTTAAACCTCTACATACGAATTTAATTAGTTCCGGGACCTACTTCGTATGTTGAAATAGTCGTATGTTGGATCAAACATTCCCATAAGAATACACTGTAATTCGTTTAATTCGTTCCACAGCCAAAAAAACAAGTATAACTCCTTAATAAATACTCCTTAATCAATAGTTGTATATTGGAACAAACATTCCCATAAGAATACACTGTAATTTGTTTAATTTGTCCCACAGCCAAAAAATAGCAATAAGCAATAGCATAGCAATAAGGCAAGGCAAGTTTATTTCTATAGTACATTTCAGCAACGAGGCAATCCAAAGTGCTTCACACAAAACATGAAATGCATCAAAGAAAAAGAAAACATTAAAATCATCAGGGCACAGTTAAAAAAACAAAAAAACAAAAAAACATTAAAAACAATTGATTAAAATAAAAATAATAATAAAACAGGAACGGAGTTACAGTGCAGTGTAAATTAAAACAGTGTTTCCCAACCGCTGTGCTGCGGCACACAAGTGTACCGTGACGAATCATCAGGTGTGCCGCCCAGTTTCGTCTAATTGGTTCAAAGTGAGATGCATGTAGTGATAGACAGGGCAATTAAATGCTCTTCCAATAGAGGGCAGTGTGTCAGCGCGATATGTCTACTCTAGCAGTAGGAAGTTCATAGTTATCCTCGAGTGAGACAGTGCAGGTAATAGCAATGGATAAATATTTGAAAAGAAAAAGTACTCAATCTGACCTGGGTCCTGAAGAAAATTCTGACCCAGATGAAGGCCCTAGCATGAGCACTGGTCAGAAGAAAGCAAAAAAGGTGAGTTTAAGACAATATAATGAAGGCTATCTTGCCTTTGGATTTACTTTTACCGGAGAAAAAAAGTGCGGCAACTCCGCTATGCTTGGTGTGCGGGGAAAAGTTGTCCAACAGTGCCATGGTTCCCAGTAAACTCAAACGCCATTTAGATACAAAACACCCGTCACTACAAAACAAGAGTATGGACTATTTTGTTCAACTGCGTGAACGAACTGGGAAACAGGCAGAGCTACTGAGGAAAACCACCAAGACGGGTGAGAAAGCTCTTAGAGCTAGTTACCAAGTTGCTGAACTCATCGCCAAATCAAAACAGGCACACACCGTAGGAGAGACGTTAATAATGCCCGCCTGCAAAATTATCTTGAAAGAGATGCTCGGCCCTGGCGCTGTTAAAGAAATAGCCCAAGTCCCTCTATCAAATAATACAATTTCCAGACGTATTCAAGACATGTCTGCAGACATTGAGAAGACAGTTTTGGAAAAGTTACACATTAGTGGAAAATTCGCTTTGCAAGTTGATGAATCTACGGATATCAGTGGACACGCGCAGCTTCTGGCAAATGTGCGCTTTGTAGACGGAGACACCATCAGTGAAAACTTTATGTTTTGCAAGGATTGCCAGAAAGAACAACAGGAGAAGAAATTTTTCGAGTTGTATCAGAGTACATTGAACAAGGAGGACTAAAGTGGCAAGACTGCGTAAGTGTTTGCACCGATGGAGCAGCTGCCATGCTCGGGCGCACCAAAGGATTTGGAAACAGAGTGAAAGAGCAAAATCCAAAAGTCATCGCGACGCATTGTTTTCTGCACCGGGAAGCACTTGTTGCCAAAACATTACCAGCAAACCTAGCTCCTGTAATGGAAGATGTTGTGCGCATGATAAACTTTGTGGAGACGAGACCAGTAAAAAGCCGCATGTTTACATCATTGTGTGAGGAAATGGGGCAGGAGCATAAAGTGTTATTGCTCCACATGGAGGTCCGGTGGCTTTCCCGTGGCAAAGTTTTAAGTCGTGTTTATGAGCTAAGGGAGGAACTCAAAGTGTTTTTGACAAATGAGAAGCATGATGACGCTAACTTGCTCTCAAATGATGAGTGGTGTGCAAGACTGGCATATCTGGCAGATATATTTAAACATCTGAATGACTTGAACACGCGAATGCAAGGTCGAAACGAAAACCTGCTCACAAGTACAGATAAAATACAGGGGTTTCATTCAAAGGTGCTGCTCTGGGAACAACACGTGGAAAGTGCCAACCTAGAAATGTTCCCAAACACCCAGAAATGGCAGAGTGTCAACAGAGCTGCACTGTGCGAGACAATAGGTAAAAAGTTTGGAGCAGAAGTTGTCATGATATTTCCCTTCACTTTCCACTGATTGCCTTGACTGGGTGAGGAACCCATATAGCTCAACTGCAGTTGGAAGGGACATGACTTTGCAGGAGCAGGAAGAAATAACTGAACTGAGACAAGATCGTGGTCTTAAGCTGCGCTTTTCGGATGTACTGGCATATCTGTACCCAGGACAGTTTTTGGCTGACTGCTGCCAAGGAGTTCCCTATTCTGGGAAACAAAGCAATTTCAGCTCTTCTCCCTTTCTCCACAACCTATCTATGTGAGCTGGGCTTTTCAAGCATGACTACTTTAAAGACTAAGAAAAGAGAATGACTCAGAGCTGTTGAGGAAGATCTTCGTGTTTGTCTTTCTTCAATTCCTGGAAGAATATCAGCGTTGTGTTCAACCAAACAGGGCCAAATTTCACACTGAGTAAGTGAATTGACAATAAATGTTCATTATATTTCATTATATATACGTTTTGTGACATTTTTGTTTGGTGGTGTGCCGTCTGATTTTTGTAACATAAAATATGTGCCATGGCTCAAAAAAGGTTGGGAAACACTGAATTAAAACAAAATCAGCAATAGGCAGCAGCAAACAGAAAAGTCTTCCGCTCTGACTTAAAAACATTGAGAGTTGCAGCAGACCTGCATGTCTCTGGGAGTTTGTTCCAGATGTTTGGAGCATAGAAGCTGAACGCTGCTTCTCCCTGTTTAGTTCTGACTCTGGGAACAGAGAGCAGGCCTGTGCCAGACGATCTGAGAGGTCTGGATGGTTCATAGGGGATCAGCAGGTCAGAAATTTACTTAGGCCCTAGACCAGGGGTCACCAACCTTTCTTAAACCGAGAGCTACTTCCTGAGTACTGATTAAGGCAAAGGGCTACCAGTTTGACACGCACTTCTGAAATAGCAAATTTGCTCAATTTGGCTTTCACTATGTGTTATTATTGTCATTTCCAGTTCATATGTAAGTGTGATTTTAACAAGAATAGCAAAAATACAGTCAAACCTTGGTTTTTGACCACAATCCGTTCCAGAAGGTGGTTCGAGAAGCGAATCGGTCGAATTCCGAATCTATTTTTCCCATTACAAATAATGGGAATTTTTTTTATCCGTTTCAAGACAAAACACCCCGCCTTTTTTAAGCATTATTTTTCATTTGCGCATATTTGTCCGATCGCGCAACTGCAGCTCACCGCCGAACGTGCAACCGTAGCGCGTCGCCCACCGCGCAACTGCACCACGCTGGTCGCATTATTGTGACAGAGCCGTCGCTGTAATTTAGAAAATATTTTTAAAGTCCTGATGTACTTTCAAAAATGTAAGTGGACCTCAGTGCGCAGGGAGCTTAATTAGGCCCGATCGCCCAACTGCAGCGCACCGCCGAACGCGCAACAGTAGCACGTCGCTGACCGTGCAACTGCACCGCGCTGGTCGCATTATTGCGACAGAGCCGTCGCTAAAATTTAAAAAATATTTTTAAAGTCCTGATGTACTTTCCAAAATGTAAGTGGACCTCAGTGCGCAGGGAGATGAATTTGGTTCGATCGCGCAACCGCAGTGCGCCGGGCGCTCACTGTCGCATTGCTTTAAGAGCGTCTTTGTGTTTAAGGATGACTTTACTGCTCCCACTTGCTTTCTTTGGAGGCATGATTAGGGGTTAATACAATCGTCAAAGTAACGAAAATACAATAACAACAGTCAGTCGGCACCCGGGCCGCGAGGTCGGGTTTTCTCGGGTCCTCCCGGCTCATCTCGCGAGGTTCGACCTCCGAATTTTGTTCGACAACTGAAGCTAAAAAATCTTGAATTTTTTGTTTGAAATCCGATTTGTTCGAGAACCAGGACGTTCGAAAACCGAGGTTTGACTGTAAAATAAATAGATGCATCTCACTGACAAGTGCCGCGATTTGAGCTAATTTTAGAACAATCCTGCGGGCGACTCATGCTGTCCTCACGGGCGACCTGGTGCCCGCGGGCACCGTGTTGGTGACCCCTGCCCTAGACCATTCAGAGCTTTATAAACCAGTAAAAGTATTTTAAAATTAATTCCTTGGCAGACAGAAAACCCGTGTAAGGACCTCAGAACTGGAGTGATATGATCTATTTTTTTGGTTTTAGTGAGAACTCGAGCAGCAGCATTTTGAATCAGCTGCAGCTGTCTGATTGACTTTTTAGAAAGGCTTGTAAAAACCGCGTCTACTGAAAACAAAAGCATGGACAAGCTTTTCCAAATCTTGCTGAGACATAAGGCCCTTAATCCTTGATACGTTCTTCAGGTGGTAGTAGATTTTGTAATGGTTTTAATGTGACTGTTGAAATTCAGGTCTGAGTCCATAACTACACCAAGATTTCTAGCTTAGTTTGTGGGCTTTGACATCACTGATTGAAGCTGAGCGCTGACTTTTAATTGTTTCTCTTTGGCTCCAAAAACAATTACTTCAGTTTTATCTTTGTTTAATTGGCGAAAGTTCTGGCACATCCAGTCATTGATTTGTTCAATGCATTTACTCAGTGTTTGTATGGGATTATAATCTCCTGGTGATTTGGTGATATCCATTTGTGTGTCATCTGCATAATTATGGTAACATATTTTGTTTTCCTCCATAATCTTAGCTAGCGGGAGCATGTAAATATTAAATAGTAGAGGCCCAAGGATTCAACCTTGGGGGACATATACATAAAACAAATGCATTATATCAGAAAGATGTATTATATATATATCTACACAGGATTGTCTCAGAAAGAAAATTAGAATATTGTGATGAAGTTCTTTATTTTCTGTAATGTAATTAAAAAAACAAAAATGTCATACATTCTGGATTCATTACAAATCAACTGAAATATTGCAAGCCTTTTATTATTTCAATATTGCTGATTATGGCATACAGCTTAAGAAAACTTAAATATCCTATCTCAAAAAATTATAATATTTCCTCAGACCAAGTAAAAAAAAGATTTATAACAGCAAAACTAAATCAAAGATTTGAAAATGTTGAGTCGTCACCTTATTGTGGTGGGGGGGGTTTGCGTGCCCCTAATGATCCTAGGAGCCATGTTGTCGGGGGCTTCATGCCCCTGGTAGGGTCACCCATGGCAAACGGGTCCTAGGTGAGGGGCCAGACAAAGCACGGCTCACAGAAGCCCCTTATGATGATTGAAATAAATGGACTTCGTTTTCCCTCGCCCGGACGCGGGTCACCGGGGCCTCCCTCTGGAGCCAGGCCTGGAGGCGGGGCTCGAAGGCGAGCGTCTGGTGGCTGGGCCTTCGCCCATGGGGCCCGGCTGGGCATAGCCCGAAAAGGAAACGTGGGTCCCCCTTCCCATGGGCTCACCACCTGTGGGAGGGGCCGAAGGGGTGCAATGTGAGCTGGGCGGCAGCCAAAGGCAGGGACCTTGGCGGGCTGATCCCCGGCTGCAGAAGCTTGCTCTTGGGACATGGAATGTCACCTCTCTGGCTGGAAAGGAGCCCGAGCTGGTGTGCGAGGCAGAAAAATTCCGACTAGATATAGTCGGACTAGCCTCCACGCACAGTTTGGGTTCCGGTACAAGCGCTCTCGAGAGGGGCTGGACTCTCTTCCACTCTGAAGTTGCCCATGGTGAGAGGCGTCGAGCAGGTGTGGGTATACTTATTGCCCGCCCAGCTGGGCGCCTGCACATTGGGGTTCACCCCGGTGAACGAGAGGGTAGCCTCCCTCCGCCTTCGGGTGAGGGGACGGGTCCTGACTGTTGTTTTTGTCTATGCATCAAACGGCAGCTCAGAGTACCCACCCTTCTTGGGGTCCCTGGAGGAAGTGCTGGAGAGCGCTCCTTCTGGGGACTCCATCGTTCTACTGGGTGACTTCAATGCTCACGTGGGCAATGACAGTGAGACCTGGAAGGGCGTGATTGGGAAGAACGGACCCCCTGATCTGATCCGTGTTCTATTATTGGACTTCTGTGCTCGACACGGATTTTCTATAATGATCACCATGTTCAAACATAAGGGTGTCCATGTGTGCACTTGGCACCAGGACACCCTAGGCCGCAGTTCGATGATCGACTTTGTAGTCGTGTCATCGGATTTGCGGCCGCATGTGAAGAGAGGGGCGGAGCTGTCAACTGATCACCACCTGGTGGTGGGTAGGGTCCGACTATATCTAGTCGGAATTTTTAATGCATCCATTACAACCTGGTGATCCTGAAAGGGGGATCCTTCCATCTGTGGTCCCTTCTCAAGGTTTCTCATTTTCCCCTGGCAGGGGTTTTTTGAGTTTTTCCTTGCCCTTTTGGGAGCTTATGATCAGGGGATGCTTTGAGAATAATTGTCAATTTTGGCTATGTGAAGCCCTTTGAGACTGTCTGTGATTTAGGGCTATACAAATAAACTTGACTTGACTTGACTTGTCCGATGGTGGGGGAAGATGCCGGTCCGACCTGGCAGACCCAAACGCTCTGTGAGGGTCTGCTGGGAACGTCTGGCAGAATCCCCTGTCAGGAAGAGCTTCAACTCCCACCTCCGGCAGAGCTTTTCCCACGTCCCGGGGGAGGCAGGGGACATTGAGTCCGAGTGGACCATGTTCCGGGCCTCCATTGTTGAGGCGGCCAACCAGAGCTGTGGCCGTAAGGTCGTTGGTGCCTGTCGTGGCGGCAATCCCCGAACCCGCTGGTGGACACCGGCGGTAAGGGATGCCGTCAAGCTGAAGAAGGAGTCCTATCGGGCCGTTTTGGCCTGCGGGACTCCGGAGGCAGCTGACAGGTACCGGATGGCCAAGCGGAACGCGGCTTCGGCGGTTGCTGAGGCAAAAACCCGGGCGTGGGAGGATGGCGTACTGCTAACCTCGACTCGGGACGTCGTGAGTCGGTGGGGAGAATACTTTGAAGACCTCCTCAATTCCACCTACACGCCTTCCATTGTAGAAGCAGGGCCTGGGGACTCCGAGGCGGACTCTCCAATCTCTGGGGTCGAAGTCACTGAGGTAGTTAAAAAACTCCTCGGTGGCAAGGCCCCGGGGGTGGATGAGATCCGCCCGGAGTTCTTAAAGGCTCTGGATGTTGTGGGACTGTCATGGCTGACACGCCTCTACAACGTTGCGTGGACATCGGGGACAGTGCCTCTAGATTGGCAGACTGGGGTGGTGGTTCCCCTCTTTAAAAAGGGGGACCGGAGGGTGTGTTCCAATTACAGGGCAATCACACTCCTCAGCCTCCCTGGTAAGGTCTATTCAGGGGTGCTGGAGAGGAGGGTCCGTCGGGAGGTTGAACCTCGGATTCAGGAGGAGCAGTGTGGCTTTCGTCCTGGCCATGGAACAGTGGACCAGCTCTACACCCTGGGCAGGATCCTCGAGGGTGCATGGGAGTTCGCTCAACCAGTCCACATGTGTTTTGTGGACTTGGAGAAGGCGTTCGACCGTGTCCCTCGGGAGGTTCTGTGGAGGGTGCTTCGGGAGTACGGAGTGCCGAGCCAACTGATAAGGGCGGTTCGGTCCCTGTATCACCGATGCCAGAGTCTGGTTCGCATTTCCGGCAGTAAGTCGGATTCGTTCCCAGTGAGGGTTGGACTCCACCAAGGCTGCCCTTTGTCACCGATTCTGTTCATAATTTTTATGGACAGAATTTCTAGGCGCAGCCGAGGCGTTGAGGGGGTCCGGTTTGGGGACCTCAGCATCGCGTCTCTGCTTTTGCAGATGACGTGGTGCTGTTGGCTTCTTCAGGCCGTGATCTCCAGCTCTCGCTGGAACGGTTTGCAGCCGAGTGTAAAGCGGTCGGGATGAGGGTCAGCACCTCCAAATCCGAGTCCATGGTCCTCGATCGGAAAAGGGTGGAATGCCCTCTCCGGATTGGGGATGAGATCCTGCCCCAAGTAGAGGAGTTCATGTATCTTGGAGTCTTCTTCACGAGTGAGGGGAGGATGGAGCGCGAGATCGACAGGCGGATCGGTGCAGCGTCGGCAGTAATGCGGACCCTGTACCGGTCCGTTGTGGTGAAGAGAGAGCTGACCCTAAAGGCAAAGCTCTCAATTTACCGGTCGATTTACGCTCCTACCATCACCTATGGTCACGAGCTATGGGTCGTGACCGAAAGAACGAGATCCCGGATACAAGCGGCCGAAATAATTTTTCTCTGCAGGATGTCCGGGCTCTCCCTTAGAGAAAGGGTGAGAAGCTCGGTCATCCGGGAGAGACTCGGAGTAGAGTCGCTACTCCTCCACGTTGAGAGGAGCCAGATAAGGTGACTCGGGCATCTTATCAGGATGCCTCCTGAACGCCTCTCTGGGGAGGTGTTCCGGGCATGTCCCACCGGTAGGAGACCCCGGGGACGACCCAGGACGCGCTGGAGGGACTATGTCTCTCAGCTGGCCTGGGAACGCCTTGGGACCCCCCGGGATGAGCTGGATGAAGTGGCTGGGGAGAGGGAAGTCTGGGAGTCCCTCCTAAAGCTGCTGCCCCCGCGACCCGACCCTGGATAAGCGGAAGAAGATGGATGGATGGATGGATGAAAATGTCCATTAAAGCACTCAGTACTTGGTTGGGAATCCTTTTGCACGGATTACTGCAACCAATGCGGCGTGGCATGGAGGCAATCAGCCTGTGGCATTGCTGAGGTGTTATGGATGTCCAGGATGCTTCAATAGCGGCCTTTAGCTCATTTGCATTGTTGGGTCTGGTGTCTTTCAGCTTCATCTTCACAATACCCCACAAATTCTCTATGGCAGACCCGGGCAAAATACGGCCCGCGGGCCTTATCCGGCCCTTTGTGCGTCTCTGTCCGGCCCGCAATCATAAATTACATTTGATTACAACTTAATAAATACAAATAAATCTGTGTCGTACATGCAATACACCTACGCTGCTTTTATTTTGAAAGGCGTCGCACTTCCGTGTAGCGTGCGTGCATGTGAGCTGTGCGTGTAGGTGAACAGCACGAAGTAATGCTGCCCTCAAAATGTGTGCTGACGCGAAGAAAAGAAAAGTTGACAAGGAGTGCCGTGTTTTCAACAAGACATGGACTGCCAAGTATTTCTTTACAGAACTGAAAGGTAAAGCCGTGTGCCAGGTTTGTGGCACACAAGTCGCTCTGGTTAAAGAATATAATTTGAGTCGCCACTACATGACCAAGCATAAGAAAAAGCGCGCAACAGAGGCTGATGCATTGCTAGCCAAACTGCAAGCCCAACAAGGACTTTTTATCAAACTTCTCACCCAGAGATGCAGCGGCTTTGTCATTTGAGGAAAAGTTAAATAAGTTAAGAATAAATTGTACTGATTAATGATTGTTTTTTATTTGACCTATACACCACAATTTCACATAGCTTAATGTGAATATAAACAGAATAATTGTATTCTTCTAATTACCAGTACCAGCTATTTAAAATAAATAATTTAGTGCATTTTACAATGGAAGAAAATTGAGCAGGTTTAAGTTATTGTAGGTGTGGCCCTATGACACAACTCAGGTTTTTCATGTGGCCACTTGTAAAAATTAATTGCCCACCCCTGCTCTATGGGGTTCAGGGCAGGGCAATTGGCAGGCCAATCAAGGACATTAATGCCATGGTCAGTACACCATTTACTGGTGGTTTTGGCACTGTGGGCAGGTGCCAGATCATGCTGGAAAATTAAATTATCATCTCCATAGAGCTTTTCAGCAGACGGAAGCATGTAGTGCTCTAAAATTTGCATTTACTCTGGACTTGATGAAACACAGTGGACCAACATCAGCAGATGACATGGCTCCCCAAACCATCGCTGACTGTGGGAACTTCACACTGGATTTCAAGCAACTTGGACTTTGCTCCTCTCCAGCCTTTCTCCAGACTCTGGCGCCTTGACTTCCAATGATATACTAAACTTGCTTTCGTCTGAAAAGAGGACTTTGGACCACTCTGCAACTGTCCAGTGCTTCTTTTCCATAGCCCAAGTCAGACGCTTCTTCCGTTGTCTTGAGTTCAGAAGTGGCTTGATCATGGGAATACGGCTATTGTAGCCCATTTCCCGGACACGTCTGTGAACAGTGACTTTTGATACCTGGCTCCAGCTTCAGTCCACTGTCTTTGAAGCTCCCCCAAATTCTGGAAGCGACTCTTCTTCACAATGCTGTTAAGGGTGCGGTCATCTCTCTTGGTTGTGCAGCGTTTCCTGCCACATTTCCCCCTTCCAACATACTTTTTGTGGATGTGCTTTGAAACTGCACTAGTGAACAGCTTGCTCTTTGAGAAATTTCTTTTTGTGTCTTACCCTCCTGATGGAGGATATCAATGATGGTCCTCTGGACAGCAGTCAAATCAGCAGTCTTCCCCATACTTGTGATTAAGTTTACCAAACCAAGCTGAGTGTTTTTCAGGGAGGGAGGGAGGGAGAGGGTGAGAAACCTCGGTTTTCGAACGTCCCGGTTCTCGAACAAATCGGAATTTGAACAAAAAAATCGAGATTTTTTTTTGCTTCGGTTGTCGAACAAAATTCGGAGGTCGAACCTCGCAGGATGAGCCGGCAGGACCCGAGAAAACCCGACCGCGTGGCCCGGATGCCGACTGACACCGTTAGTTACTGTATTTTCGTTACTTTGAGGATTGGATTAACCCCTAATCATGCCTCCAAAGAAAGCAAGTGGGAGCAGTAAAGCTATCCTAAAACACAAAGACGCTCTCAAAGCAATGCGACAGTGAGCGCCCGCCGCGCTGCGGTTGCGCGATCGGACCAAATTAAGCTCCCTGTGCACTGAGGTACACTTAAATTTTGGAAAGTACATAAGGACTTTAGAAATATTTTCAAAATTTCAGCGACGGCTCTGTCACAATAATGCGACCAGCGCGGTGCAGTTGCGCGGTCGGCGGCACACTACGGTTGCGCGTTCGGCGGTGCGCTGCGGTTGCGCGATGGGACAAAAATGCGCAAAAGAAAAAATACTTAAATTTATTTTTTCCATTATTAGAAATGGGAAAAATGGATTCGGAATTCGACCGATTCACTTCTCAAACCGCCTTCTGGAACGGATTGTGGTCGATATATATACGTATATATATATCACATACACACACATATATATATAAATATATATATATATGGGGACAAGCGGTATAGAAAATGGATGGATGGTGACTTCTGAAATTGTTTGACATTAAAATCTGAATATCCTGCACAAATAGTGTCACATTAACATATTTATTCTTTTTCACGTCTCATATTCTCGTAAAATTATGTCTATGTAGTCCTAAAATAATATCACTGCCATCTCATTTAGCAACAGAATGCTGTTCTACCCACAGTACTGCCAGGCCCTTCTTGCAGTGTAATAATGATACAAAGAGCTTCTGAAATCCCACAGGGGAAGGCAATAGCAGACAGGAGGCGGGCCACTCGCTGTATTTGGCTCTGCATATTTTGCTCCATTGCCATTCCATTAAGTTATGTACATAGATTTAGTAAAAGGAAATGGAGCTGACTTACTCAAAGAAATGCACAGTGATGATACTCATAAGGATTATCTCTCCTGTTACGTGCTCCTTTGCTAATCTTGAGTCTGCATCAGAAACACCAAAAACCCATGCCAGTATAAAAACATCCGTTGGTAATTAGCCATCATTTATCCTCCTTCCATCTTATTTATACCTTTAATGCTTTATTGCAAGCTTGTCCAGTAGCTACTGCACTTGTTCCTTTTGACGAAACTGTATTGTGCACCTCTTGCATGTAGTGATACACTGCAGTCTCATTTTGTCAAGCCTCCTGAGCAATTGCCGTCTCTAGTAGCTGAAGTCTTTAGCTATGTCTACCGTATTTTTCGGACTTAAAGTCGCTCTGGAATATACGTCGCATTAGCCATAATATGCACAATAAAGTGAAAAAAAACATATATAAGTCGCATTTTGGGTGAAATTTATTCGACAAAACACCAAGAACAGACATAAACGAGCAACAACAGGCTAAACAATAGGTATGCTAACGTGACATAAACACAAACAAAGAGCTGAGAACGGCCCTGACGTAACATTCAGAGTTATTCAAATAACTATCACATAACACGTTTATCAAACTATCTGTGTCAATCCATCCATCCATCCATCCATTTTCTGAACCGCTTAGTCCCCACGGGGGTC
Source organism: Syngnathus scovelli (assembly GCF_024217435.2). Lineage (NCBI taxonomy): Eukaryota > Metazoa > Chordata > Actinopteri > Syngnathiformes > Syngnathidae > Syngnathus > Syngnathus scovelli. The sequence continues at coordinate 6,536,695 of NC_090868.1, forward strand.
GCGGGCGTGCTGGAGCCTATCCCAGCCGTCATCAGGCAGTAGGTGGGGGACACCCTGAACTGGTTGCCAGCCAATCGCAGGGCACACAGAGACAGACAACCGATCTCACTCACACTCACACCTAGGGACAATTTGGAGTCTTCAATCGGCCTACCAAGCATGTTTTTGGAATGTGGGAGGAAACCGGAGTGCCCGGAGAAAACCCACGCGGGCCCGGGGAGAACATGCAAACTCCACACAGGGAGGGCTGGAGGTGGAATCGAACCCGCACCCTCCTAACTGTGAGGCGGACGTGCTACCCAGTGCGTCACCGAGCCGCCTCTGGGTCAATCCAATTCATTAAATCCATCGATCGTCCTTTATGGAAACGATGCCGCGTATGCGCCGCGCCGCTGACGTCTAAATATTCTAAATATTCCACAGACCCATATAACAATATATAAAGTTTATATCAAATAACTACCATATAAACAACAATATAATCAAACCATCTGTGTCACTCCAAGTCATTAAATCCATCGATCAAATTCCTCATCCTTTGTCAACAATGCCGCGCGTGCCCTGCTAACGTCAGCCTCGTCGTTATCAAAGTCAAAGTCAGCTTTATTGTCAATTTCTCCACATGCCAAAGACACACAAAGAAACCGAAATTTCGTTCCCCCCTATCCCACGGTGACAAGACATGGCTCACAACAGACAACAAGTAAACAAGTATAACAAAAGCGTGCTGAATAAATAATGAATAAATAACACAACAACAACAATAATAAACAACAATAAATAAATAGGAGGAGCAGAAAAAAAAAAAACACAGCTCTAGTATATAACAATATTGTAGCGTTAACAAAGTACCAGGAAAGACGTGGGTTTGGTAAACGGCTCTTTATTTAACAAAACAAGAGTTCAACGAGCCAACAGCTACTGAACTGTAACGATAAAAACATATACACGTTGCTACACGAAATAAAATATATCAAATAACTATAACATGAATAGTTCACCGCCACACGGCCCCAAGCCCCGGCGTCAACTTCCATCCCTGGAGGTGGCAATTCCAGCCACGGAGGTGGAAGAGAGCTCCATAGAATAGGACCGGGCATGCGTAAAAGCCATATCCGAGCCCCATCCACCGTCCTCGGAAAGCCACCCGGCCGAGCGCCGGCCCCCGACTTCTATCCACGGAGGTGAAAGAGAGCTCCGTAGAGTAGGACCGGGCGTGCGTAAAAGCCATAATAGTTTTTCAAACCTTCTGTGTCACTCCAAATCCTTAAATCCTTCAAACTCTTCGTCCTCCGTATCACTTAGAAACAAAGGCGGTAATGATGCCGGTAGTACGTGGGGCCCTTCGTCATCTTCGTCATCCCGTGATCAATCTTTGTCCTTTTTGTAAACAACCGCCACACCGCGCTGCTGACGTCACTTGAAATTCAAATTACAGTACTCCCTTGCTACATCGCGGTTCGTTTATCACGTTTTCACTTTTTTTGTTTTAATTTTGAAAAATTGTGAAAAAAATCACATGAGTCGCTCCTCAGTATAAGTCGCCCCCCTACCAAAACTATGGAAAAAAAAAAAAAAAACGCGACTTATAGTCTGAAAATACGGTAGTGTCTTGTAAATGAATGTGATCGAGCTGCTTCCTTGCTTTAGTTTTTTTCCTAGGCTTTGTGGGAACACGTTAAATTACTATTATTGATGTTGACATGTTGTCACCTTAACAAATAGCAAGGCAATATTGAGCAGCCGGGCCAGAGACTTGTGCGCTCACTCTTGTTAAATAAATTGTTCTCTACGTTGAGATTTTTGCCATAAGCTCTCACTGGTTGTAATCATGACATACCTTTTGTGCCAGTTTGCCACAGACAGATAGAAATCTAATTCAACATAGCTCATCATAGAAATTAATCTCAACTAAAGATGTCATATCCAGGTCCAGAAAGCCTTAGCCACAAGTATTTCTAATAAACCGTTTGGCTAAATCCAAACTGTGGCAGCAGTTTTAGTTTGTGGACCTGAATATAACACCCCTACTCTCAACATAGACAACTATGTATCTCAAGATAGTTCAGCATATAAATCTATTTCAACTAGAGGTGTTAAATCCAGCTCGAGAAAGTAAAAACCCTGCCGCAGTTTGGCTTTAGCCACAGTTGAAGCACCTGTGGTTCAAGTCAAACTGTGTTAGGGTTTCTACTTTCTCGATATGGATTTGACACGTTGGCATTGATATTGATGGCAAACATTTTGTGATGTTGATATACACTGGACAAGACAGCCGCCACACTTGAAAAAAACTTCTAAGTAAAAGCAAACCAAGGGTTTGATGTTCATGTATTCTTTGGTTTGGTTAAGGTTTATTTTGAAGTTTGCCACCTCTGGCGTTACCATCATGAATAGTCCTCCTGACTGTGCAGATGTTTTTGCTGTTTTCCACCAAGAATGGCATTATATTTCACTTCTTTTATTAATATTTATTAATTAAATTAATCTGGCCCCTGAAACAGACCTTACTATATCGTCTGCTGCCATTTTTGTGACTGCAGTATGTACGTCTGGTTAAAACATGCAACGTGGCATCCGGGGTCCTCTCATCGTTGATGCGCAAAACCTGTTTCAATAGCCAAAATGCACATTTTCCTTTTTTTTAATTTTTTTTTAAAATTTTTTGACACGCGTAAAAATCCACACCTGAATTTTAGGCCCCACGTTTTTTTTAAAAACTTTTTAGAGTTTTCATTTATTATTTGGAATTCTACAAAATTAGAATTAAAAATAGGTGGCTGGAACACTTGGGTCCTCTTCCCAGTGGGACACGCTTTGAACACCTCACTTGGCTGCTGTTCAGAAATGGTGAGTCTGCATTACTGCAAACAATAGCACAATCTTACTTTTTGTTCTCCCACTCCATTCTTCCCTTACTCATGAACAAGAGCCAAAGATACTTGCACTCCTACCCCTCTCACAAGATTGGTTCTGGAGCCCAAGCTGTGTTGGGTAAGGGAAAAAGAGTAGGTGACCCCGCTTGGGGCATGAAATACAGTGGGATTCACAAACCCTTCTACCATTGTAAGGTGAAGGCTCAAAGAGGAGTTATTTTACTTACTGAATGCAATTCTGTCCAGTTTTACATAACATCCCTTCAGAAACACATTTGCTACCATTTTCATCTATCCTCTGTGAACAAGTGGGTTCACTCCATGCTGTTTTTGTTCTCACTCTTGCCATGCTTGATTTCAATGCATTATTTTCACGCTTTAACGTTGGTCCAGAGACATGCCAATGGAGAGAAATGACAAAAATGTTTTCAAGGCTCACCACAACTGAGAATGACTTCTTGCGAGTTACAAGGAGACATGATAAATGCGGCCTTTGGGCAAATTTATATAAGGTAGAAGTGACCTCATTCAGGGTCTTGGAACTCACCATAAGTTTCATAACTGGAGGTGTCAAAATGAATTGATTTATCAACAAGAAATCAATTATGAAATTTAATGCCTCATATTTGAATAAGTAGTCGTTGAAAGCCATTTTTTAACTGCAGATGTCCCAAATCTTCAGATTTTAGGCACTCAAAAGTACGAATCCTCTGATTTCTCGAGTCCTTCATTAAAAGCAGGCTAATTTATCTTTATTTCCTCAAAATAAGACTTTTGCAAACATCAGTTTTTATTTTACAAAAAAAGACCATCAATTCATCTTGTGTAATATTGTTTGATTGTTGTTTAGTTGCTTTTTAATTGCTAAATATTATTAAATAAAAGATATAATTAGTTAAGAGTAATTGCAATAAACCTTTATGGGATTATTCAATTAATCGATGGAATAATCGATAGAATATTGATTCTAAAAATATTTGATAGTCAGCTCTAATTACAACTGACGGTGGAGAATGTGCTTCAAGTGAAACTTCATGATTTGAACAACAGTTTTTTTACAGTTCAATATTGGCCTATGAAGTAATACAATTAGTCTTAAAGCCCTTATTTTCACGATTAATAGCACGAATTATCCAATTAAGATTAAGTCAATTCCACAATTTCTTCATTAATGCTGGAATATTGTAGTGTATCACTTATTTATGTATTAACCGTGGTTAAAAAAAAGTCTGAAAAAACATCTAGAAAACTGTAATCGCTAGAGGTATCTTCTTTGCTAGAGCTAGTATGTCCCCATGAGTGTCAGCTGCGACGTGCGTGACCAAATTATTGACGCTTCCCTCACTCAGGATGTCTGTCTCTTCAGTCACTAATTGTTAAGTTTTATTCACGCCACAATACGTCAAGAAATAATAATTACAAATTAAATTAGTATAATACAATATTCGACTGTCAGGTCAAAAAGACAGCATTAGCATGTATGACAAAAAGTTTTTTATTAACTATCACACACTTATAAAATTAAACTGAAAGCAAGTAACTATGGAAGCGTCTCGCTAGCGAGCAACTCAATCGGCTAATTGAAAAGCCTACAAATCTCTCTTGGCACATTTTTCCTGGTAATCTAGAAATTTCTCAATCTTTAGGGCTATCAAGAGTTAAAGTTACAATGGATTTGTAATGATAAAATCAAATATTTTTTACCATTCATTATAACTGGAAACTGTTTAATACTAGACTTATTTAACTATCGAGTAGGAAAGACAATTCAGCAGCAAGAGGTGACATTGTGGGACACAGGCTGGAAAAAAAATACTCAGAGGAACAAGAGAACATGGGCTCAAAGGTGAAGTGTGGATGTGTTTCAGATCAGCAATTCAAGAGAAGACAGAGGATAGGAGAAGGCAGAATCGTCTCATATGTATGCAAAGTAGTTGGTGGAGGCGTAGGCCAGGCATGTCAAACATACGGCCCGCGGGCCGGATCCGGCCCATTGATCATTTAATCCGGCCCGGCATAAATTTCTGAGTATGTCAAAAAAAGAAGCGAGTCTCTAGCTCATTTCTATCAAAAGTTATGATTTTTTAAAAATAAATACAAACCAAGTGCTCCCTCCGGCCACGGGAGGGCAGTAAATGTGTAAAAGAGCTCACGTCCAGCGGCATTGACATGAGTTAGTACTAAAACCAAACCGTCAATCTTGCTTAACAATTCACCACAAGTTATCGGTCAACACACCCTTCCCAAAATGGCACTGTCAAAAAAAAAGTAAAGTGGACACGGAGTGCAGAGTTTTCAAGGAAAAATGGACTGAGCATTATTTATTCACAGAAGTTACTCTGCGCATTTCTCTTGTCTCACAGCTGTTCGTCCGGAGGCACAGGACCGCCCCGATAATGATTTGAAAAAATATAAAGACAACATAACAGATTTTCTGCGAGAGTTTGAGCAGAGGTTTCAGGTATTCAGTGAACTTGAGAACAAATTTGGCTTTTTTCACTTGCCATTTACAGTGAAGCCTTCTGATATGCCAGCTGACATTCAACTCGAGCTTATTGACTTGCAGTGCGATTCCGCTATGAAGGATAAATTTGGTCCGTGGGATTGGATACGTTTTATCAATATCTCGTGCCAGGTTACCCCGAATTTTTGTGAACAGGTTTTCTCCGTAATGAACAATAATAAAACAAAGCAGCGCTCAAGGTTAACAAATAAACACTTGAAGGATATTGTTAAATGTGCTGCTACTCAGGATTTGACACCAAATATTGATACACTTGTGAAGGCAAAAAGATCCCAAGTTTCAGGAGCCAGCAGCAGCAAGTAGACTGCAGGAGTGCAGTGAAAGAGAAAAAAAGTGTGATGACACGAAATTTGTTTGCACTCATTAATACAGATCATTAAAAATAAGATTAATCTGGTTTCATATTAAAGACAGTTAATATTGTGCAGTATATTCTCAGCTTCAGTAGGCCCAGCCTAGTAGTTTGATCGGATGTAGTATAAGCATGCACTGCTATAACTTTTATTTTGTATGTCTTTTTTAATTTATTTCAAAGCAGTACGACAATTAAGGCGAGAATATTTTTTTCATAGCTCCCACTTGAGTTTAAGTGTGGTGAGTTGGTTCAGGTGTAAAACTGCATTCACTTCATTGTTAAAATAAACCAGTGAACCATGAAATCATTTTTTTTCATTGTTTGTGAAAAAAATGTGTTGTGCTTAGAAAAGATTCCTTGTCATCCGTGATTATAATATGTAGGGTAGGCTACAAATGTAGGCTGAATGATAAAGCATAGTACTGAAAAACAAAGCAAAATATTTGGAGTTGACATTCTTTTACTGATCCGGCCCACCTGAGAACAGAAAGTCTGGATCCGGCCCGAGAGCCAAACTGAATTTGACATGCCTGGCATAGGCATTTAACAAGGGCATTACCATTCTTTGGCACCCAGTAAGTGTGATACTCGTAATTCATATTTGTGAATTATTCATTTGCTTTGCCCAGATTTTCATTTTATACTTCACAAAACACAAAACTTCTATTATTGAATGAAATTTTGATTGAATCTGCTTTAATTGTTGGATCTAGATTTTACAAGGCTTCCATATTATGTATATTCTTTTTCCTGCTTTTGTGTACATTTTTTTTTAGAAGAAAATGTATTAACTTATTCACTGCCATTGCCAGCTTTAGACGTCAAAGATTCGTTTAAGCAAAGCTGACAATGAATATGATGAAAACAAAAACGAATGACATGTACATAAATATTCAAAACCTTTGCCTATTGCTTTGTTGATGCACCTTTGGCAGCAATACAATCTGAAATATTTTTGAATATGAGACCTGAAGTTTGGCAAACCAAGATTTGGGTAGTTCTGCTGCATTCTTCCTCACAGCACTGAGGTGCACACATTTTCAGATCCCTCCAAAGATCAATCGGATTCAAGCTTGAGTTCTGGCTGGGCCCCTGCAGCACATTGAAAGAGTTGTGCTGAAGCCACTCTTTTGATATCTTGGTTGTGTGAAGGGTTTGTTGTCCTATTGAAAAATATATCTGCTCTTTGGCAGGTTGCTGTACAATTTTGAATATTTTTTCCTGTCACTCTTCATCTGGTAAGAGAATTTTCTCTCTCATCCTTATGGTAATTCTGGACAAACAAACTCCAGTTGGACTTCTTGATTGGTGAATTTCTGGTGGTCCTTCTTTTTCCTCCTCCCCCAGAGGAATGCTGAATCTCTAGCAGAGGAACCAATAGGTTCTTTGCCACCTCCCTTCTTTGGTTCTTCAGTTCTAGGAAGAACCTCGGTCCCCTGCTTAATTGACCGCCACTGTGCTCATTGGGACCCCGAAATCAAATCTATATCCTGTCTTGAAGGTCTATGGAAAATTCAAGACATTGTGCTTTGTGCATTAACTTGAATATACATTTTCTTACCTGTCTATCTTTCAACTCTGCCGTGAAGTTCCTTTGCCAGAAAGCTGTTTTGCTTCCCGTTCCCATCCGTGGTCTCTTTCACGGTTTTCATCAACAAATACACATTTTACTCCAAGTAGCTGGCTCTGCTAGTTAGGCCAATCTTTTTAAAACAATGTAGATGAGCTAAAAATTGTGTGATCTGGCTTGATTTCCAATCGATTTGGAAACGGAATAACTATTTAGAACAGAGGTCAAGATCAAATGAACTTAGAGATTCATTTTAAGATCCTCTCAAATATGAACTCATGGACAAACCTTGGCTTGTTCTTTCTCTGAAGCACATGCTGTGCTCATGACTTGTCTTGTTCACTCAAGCTTTTTCATAAATATTGTCTTGGGTTAGTAAAGTCCCTTATTCCGAATGGAATAATGCAGATTGACGATCTCTGGTAACGTCTGCGTTTTCCAGATGTCGTGTGATTTATCAAGATGGATGTGAGTTATCTATTCAGCACAGTAATGGAAATTTAGTTTGATCGATGTTAAGATTTTTACTGGGTTTGAGTATTCAGTTTCATTCTAATCGGAGTACTCTTCATGGACACGCTGCTACTGTTGTTTAAGTTTACAGATTTCTTTCTAGTGACCAAATATATCTGAACTGGAGAAACATAGTTGATACACATGCAGTTCATTACAAAGCCCATGATTACGGTCATCAAATATGCGTAGTATGTAGCGTATATCTATCTTATTTAAGTCATTCCTGTTTATGAAAGGTTAGTCTCGCTTAAATGAATAAGTTGCACCAACCCTCATAATGGCAAAAAGAGAATAATCTTGTCTTGCTTTGGTGCCAAGAATATCTATTTTATCATACATGTTGATACATACATTTTCCTGTAATGCATTTTTTGATGATTTTATTTTGATCTGTTTTTCTTTTCCGTGTCTTTTCCATGTCTGCCTTTCTTCAACAGGTAAGATATACTTGACCTCTATTTTTTGTGTTCATGTTCAGCTACATATGCTTGAGTGTGTGCAGTGTAGAGTGGTTCTTTAAATTTTTCTAACAGAAAGCATGATGATGTAGAATTGTGATTTTGCTTCCTTAACCACCGTATTTTATTATTTAACCTGCTAGCTCATTGTTAGCTAGAATTCTAGTCACTTCCCACCATTTTGATTTAAATATTTAGGAATCAACATGATGCAACTAGGGCTCATTCTTTCTTTTAAGATGAGACAAATCAGTTTTGTCCTCTCGAGGGTCAATGTGGCTGCGGCTCTTTGTGGAGAGTATGCAAGAACAAGAAGAAAGACCAGGGCAATCTGCAATTTGTTTTCCGTGTTAACGTCACTTCATTGGGAAAATGCTTTACTCCAAGCTGCCGGTGCAGTGGTGTGGTTTATGTGCAAGTCTGAAAATAGAAGCGTTGCCTGTCCTGACAACAGTAACAGCACAACAGCCAGGTCATTTTCTTTCTTTTATTTTTATTTATTTATTTTTTTTAGATGAGGCATCTTCAAGTAGAGGCTTGTGGCCTTTTGAAAACAACTACCGTAATTTTCGGACTATAAGTCGCGTTTTTTTTTTTTTTCATAGTTTGGGTGGGGGGGCGACTTGAAAAGAGGAGCGATTTATATGTGAATTTTTTCAAAAATTTTCCCCCCAAAAAAAGTGAAACCGCGATGTAGCAAGGGAGTACTGTAATTTAAATTTCAAGTGACGTCAGCAGCGCGGCGTGGCGTGGCAGTTGTTTACAAAAAGGACAAAGATTGATCACGGGATGACGAAGATGACGAAGGGCCCCATGTACTACCGGCATCATTAGCGCCTTTGTTTCTAAGTGACACGGAGGACGAAGAATTTGAAGGATTTAAGGATTTGGAGTGACACAGAAGGTTTGAAAAACTATTATGGCTTTTACGCACGCCCAGTCCTACTCTACGGAGCTCTCTTTCACCTCTGTGGATAGAAGTCGGGGGTCAGCGCTCGGCCGGGTGGCTGTCTGGGGACGGTGGATGGGGCTCGGTCATGGCTTTTACGCATGCCCGGTCCTATTCTATGGATCTCTTTTCCACCTCCATGGCTGGAAGTCCACGCCGCCACACGCTTGGAAGTTTGTTTTGTTAAATAACAAAGGATAAGGAATTTGATCGATGGATTTAATGATTTAGAGAGCACAGATGGTTTGATAAGATTATTTCTTATATAATAGTTATTTGATATCTAATTTATATATTGTTATATGGGCCTGTGGAATATTTTGAAGTGCAAGCGCCGTCAGCGGCGCACAGCCATTATTGACAAAGGACGATCAATGGATTTAATGAATTGGAGTGAGATGGATGGTTTTATAAACGTGTTATTTATGTAATAGTTTTTTTAATAACTCTGACTGTTACGTCAGGCCCGTTCTCAGCTCTTCGTTTGTGTTTATGTCACGTTAGCATACCTATCATTTAGCCTGTTGTTGCTCGTTCATGTCTGTACTTGGTGTTGGATTTTGTCGAATACATTTCCCCCCAAAATGCGACTTATACTCCGGAGCGACTTATATATGTTTTTTTCACGTTATTGTGCATTTTATGGCTAATGGCTAACCTATATTCCGGAGCGACTTTTAGTCCAAAAATTACGGTACATTGTATTAAAAGACCTCAGTTAAACTTTAAGTTTCAAGAAAAACGTGCCTCGGAAATTGTACTAGATTGAAGTTTGAGGTATCACTAGTTTTTTGACTGTTGACTTTGGTCTTCTGTTGTGGAATAATCACACAAATAATTTACTCTCCGAGTACCGTGAGCTAGACAGACATTTGAATTAAGGATAACATCTGAATTAGTCAGTGTGGTAATAAATGCTGTTGGCATATAGCCTCCTATTATGGATTTTGGAGCAATTGCCTCCTATTATGGATTTTGGAGCAATTGATTTTGTAGAAACACAATATACTTATTACTAAATGTATCAGCCATAATAGTCAACATAATAAGCCTGTTTTTGTTTTTAATTTCCTCCAAAATGTTTGAATCAAAATTGTCAGTTACTTGTGAAACATTTTCAAGATGTAAAAAATTTACGGGATTATTATATGTAGCCAGAGTTTATTTTACTCAGCCTGAAATTTGGAAATATTTACGTGTATTTGTGCCTCTACACATGTTCACTAGACACGTAGAGCTAACATTTTGTTTCCCGGACCTGAACTAGCTGCTGGAATTTGTCTTTAACTGATTATATTTTTAGTAAAGGTAGCAAGTAGAAAAACAACAAAAAATGCAAAGGTGTTGAATCCCAGTCCATAAAATTTAAAGCCTGCCACAGTTTGGCTTTAGTCACAGGCAGTTCTACTCAAGAGCTTGTTTACCTGCCAGTTGGCAGGCTTTTTCTTTCTGGACCTTGATTTGACATTTACAGAACAGTTGTTGAAAATTAGTGTTGTAAAAATAGGCTTTTTTTTTTTGCCGCCCCGTAACTTAAAAACAACTATGCAACTTGTTTTTGGAGCAAGCAACTTGCTTGCTTTGTTGTGCTAACTGACATTGTTGCCAGAAATGTCGATAATTGATATTTTAAAGTTGTTCCAACGTTCATGATGGTTTCAGCCTCCCAAAAATACAAGTTATGTTTTTTTACAGTGTTCAGCAATGAGAAGAGCTTTCAAAGCTTTGAATAACAGAGAAACAAAGTCAGTCTGAGAAAGTACTGAGAGCTGAATGCATAAACAAGGTAGTTTCCATGCTAAAATTATGACGAAGGCTGGTTATGTTGAGGGCCTCAAAATATTTGATTGAGGTTTTGGAAATTTTGGGTTGGGGGGTCACTTCTTAGAATTACGTGGTTTCAATAAAAAGGGCTGTGAAGTAAAAAGATCATATCTTTCCATGTTTCAGGCACACTTTGCAAAAACATATTTTCTTTCCACTTTAAGCCATTATTTTGGATTAGTTCATTGGTTTATGGAAAAAGAGTGGAAGAGTTACTCCCTTTATTTGTAAAACAAAAACAATCTGATCCTATTCTTCTTCTTGTAGAGATTTAGAAAAAAGAGCATCCTCTCTCTAGATAAATGCTTACAAATTGTAGTAAAGCATCACTCCTCTGTCAATCACACAATGTGTCCAGCGAACCTTGTGTAACCTTGGTTTAAAAATACAAACTGCTCAGTTTGCTCTTTTTGTTTCGATGTGTTAGGTAGTAGTGGTGTCACGATACCAGAAGTTCAGTAGTCGATACCAATACCTGTGATTTAACACGATTCTTGATACTAATTCGGTACCACGGTATAAAAACAACAAAACAACAGAATCAACTTACTTTAAAAATCACTCATTTATTTAAGACTGCTTAAACCGCATAGTAAACTTTGTACATTAATAAAGAGCAGCAGTGGCATGGAGCCTTCAAGTCACACATCTATAAAAACAAGCAAGACTGCTAATAAATAACAATATTCAACTATATATATTAAAAAAGAGCAGCAGTGACTTGGAGCCTCTCAAGCCTCAAAACTCTCTAGCAGTGTTTGCACATTGGCTTGTTCAAATCTATAATTGTTCGGTTGGAGCCGCCTTGAATGCAAAATATTTCCACACACGACTTTTTGAGCGAACTGGCTTCTGAACAGGCGTGTTGGACTTCCACTCCCACTTGCTGAAGCCATTGTTATGAAAGAGAGAAAGCTTTCTTCTTCTTCAGCGTCGCTGACTGCTGCTCAGTGCTGCTCGCATGCGTATACTGCCCCCTTCAGTTCCGGCAAGAATTGACACAGCTCGCCGAGTGAAAAGTGAAATATTTGGTAGTCGGTACCACAAAAAGCAGGCATCGACGTATTTTTTGCATGTTGGTACCGAAAGTATCGGTTCTTTTGACAACACTAATAGGTAGCATGACATTGTCCTTCGCACAACAATGACAATGTCTTTGAAACTGACAGGTGCGGAATGGGACAGGCATGAGTTGAAGACAAAACAGTAGCTGCTGTTTATGTACTTGTATCCCATGATCGGAGAAAAACGCAAGTATTACCAGTTCAAAAGGGAACTGGAAAATGAATGAAACAATTTTAATCTCTTGATTGACCCACCCATGTAAATTTTTAATCAATAATCACAATGAGATGAGTGCCTGTATCAGTGCTGATTTGCTCCATTTTATGTCATGAAGCGTCTCTCTCTCTCTCTCTCTCTCTCCCTCACGCTCACTCTCTCGCTAACGCTCACTCTCTCGCTAACGCTCACTCTCTCGCTAACGCTCTCTCTCTCGTGACTGCAGTTAACAGCCCAACAAACTACTCTGGGATTACAAAGCATTTTTAATTTGACGTAGTTTAGAAAGAAAATCGCAGGCTTCACCAAGGATTTCTCATTCAACAGCTCTTGCACTGCATGACTTAATTGTCCCCGCACTGAAAATTCTTTCAGTTGCAACGACCCAGAGGTCGTCATTCATCACTGGAAGCTGACAAACTGAAATACACGATAAATTAATCCATGGGCCTGTTTCTAAAAATAGCTCTAAATAGTGACAGGTCATGGGATGATGTAGTTCATCAGTACATGACAAGTTGCTCTGCGTTTCCAAAACTTTAATGACCCTTGTATGCATTACACTACATTTGGTCAATGCAATCTGGCTGCTCACTGCTTTAAGCCATGATTAAAGCGCTACAGATAACTATCTTGTATCACCATGTAAATGATAGATTATGTTGTAGTTGTAAGCAGTTCAGATGATCTTGAGCTTCTTTTTAACTGTAAAGGAAGTGTCAAATTACATGATATGCTTGAGAATGCTTGGCTGTTGAGGTTCTTCACATTTTATATGAGCGTTGCTATTTGTGTATCTGTGTTTTAGTTTTTGTTTGGTTTTAAGGTAGAGGTCAAGCATCCTTGGCACACAGAGACAAAACAAAAGCTGCTTTCTCTGTTCGTGCCTTTTTCATATTCTATTATGAAGGTTGACCTTGTGCCTACCTAATTGAGAACCAGCTCAGTGGCCTAGTGGTAGAGTGTCCGCCCTGTGACTGGAAGGTTGTGGGTTCAAACCCCGGCCGCGTCATACCAAAGCCTATAAAAATGGGACCCGTTGCCTCCCTGCTTGGCACTCAGCATTAAGGGTTGGAATTGGGGGGTTTGATCACCAAATGATTCCCGAGCGTGGCACCGCTGCTGCTCACTGCTCCCCTCTCCCCCAGGGGATGGATTAAAATCACATGGGGATGGGTTAAATGCAGAGGACAACTTTCACCACACCCAGATCTGTGTATGACAACGATCTTTGGGACTTTTAATTTGCATATTTTGTTAGGAGCAGTGAGTTACTGTGAAAGGAAGGTCGTCCATTTGTTGGTTTCATGCACATCCCCCTTCAGGGAGCTTAATTTGGTCCGATCGCGCAACCGCAGCGCGCCAGGCGCTCAGTGTCGCAATGCTTTAGGAGTGTCTTTGTTTTTTAGGATGGCTTTACTGCTCCCACTTGCTTCCTTTGGAGGCATGATTAGAGTTGATGCAATCCTCAGAGTAACGAGAACGTAATAACGAACGGAGTCAGTTGGCATGCGGGTCCTCTCGCGAGGTTTGACAACCAAATTTCGTCCGACATCCGAAGCAAATAAATCTCGAATTTTTTTTTCGAATACCGATTTGTTCGAGAACCGGGACGTTAGAAAACCGAGACTCCACTCTATACCGTAATTTTCGGACTATAAGTCGCGTTTTTTTTTTTCATAGTTTAGGTGGGGGGGGTGACTTATACTCAGGAGCGACTTGTATGTGAATTTTTTCGCAAATTTTCAAAATTCAAAAATCCGTGATGTAGTGAAACCACGATAAACGAACCGCGATGTAGCAAGGGATTACTGTCATTTGACCTGCAAGTGACGTCAGCAGCGCGGCGGTTGTTTACATAAGGACAAAGGATTCTATCACGGGATGACGAAGATGATGAAGGATTTAATGATTTGGAGTGACACAAGGTTTGAAAAACGTATTTATGTTATAGTTATTTGATATATTTTATTATGTGTAGCAACGTGTATATGTTTTTATCGTTACAGTTCAGTAGTTGTTGGCTCGATGAACTCTTGTTTTGTTAAATAAAGAGCCGTTTACCAAACCCACGTGTTTCCTGGTACTTTAACGCTACAATATAGTTGTATACTAGATCTGTGCGGCGCGCACGCGGCGTTGTTGACATAAAGGACGAGGAATCTGATCGATGGATTTAATGATTAGGAGTGACACAGATGGTTTGATAATATTGTTATATGATAGTTATTTGAAATATACTTTATATATCGTTATATGGGTCTGTGGAATAATTAGAAATGCAACTTACGAGTCCGACGTCAGCGGCGCATATGTGGCGCATACGCGGCATTGTTTACATAAAGGACGATCGATGGATTTAATGAATTGCAGGACACAGATGGTTTGATAAACGTGTTATTTATCCATCCATCCATTTTCTGAACCGCTTAGTCCCCACTGGGGTCGCGGGCGTGCTGGAGCCTATCCCAGCCGTCATCAGGCAGTAGGCGGGGGACACCCTGAACCGGTTGCCAGCCAATCGCAGGGCACACAGAGACAAACAACCATTCGCACTCGCACTCACACCTAGGGTCAATTTGGAGTGATCAATCGGCCTACCAAGCATGTTTTTGGGATGTGGGAGGAAACCGGAGTGCCCGGAGAAAACCCACGCGGGCTCGGGGAGAACATGCAAACTCCGCACAGGGAGGGCCGGAGGTGGAATCGAACCCGCGCCCTCCTAACTGTGAGGCGGACGTGCTACCCAGTGCGTCACCGAGCCGCCCGTGTTATTTATGTAATACTTATTTGAATAACTCTGAATGTTACTCAGGCCCGTTCTCGGCTCCTCGTTTGTGTATATGTCACGTTAGCATACCGTATTGTATAGCCTGTTGTTGCTGGTTCATGTCTGTTCTTGGTGTCGGATTTTGACAAATAAATTTGCCCCAAAAGTGCGACTTGTATTCCGGTGCGACTTTTGGTATATGTTTTTTTTTCACTGTATTGTGCATTTTATGGCTGGTGCGACTTATACTCCGGTGCAACTTATAGTCCGAAAATTACGGTATATATTTTTTAAAGATTTGACCAGTTTTTACTCGTCTGATTTGAAAACGAGTTATTTGCCCGTTTGTTTTGTAGCTTTTACTGTATATAATATGAGGTGCTCATACATTTATTTGGGTTGACAGTCTTAATGGCCCTCCGAAAGAAGCTATGACTACAATGCGGCCCGCGAAAAAAATGAGTTTGACACCCCTGGCCTATATAATTGGGTGCCATCGACATAACAGCGAATATTAATGTTGTATTTACGTTAAATGTCACTGGGCAAAAGCATATAGATGCTAAACAATTGAGTACCAAATACCCATCCCTGCGAGATGCCACACATTACATTGCAAAACTCAAAAGTCGCATTGTCTTCATTCAACTTTCTGATTGTTTTTATGCTTGAATTGTGAGTCAAATGGAGGTTCCTCTGTAGAAAAATATAATATTAAGAATGAGGAAACCAACACCAGCTATTGCCATCTCAATTATGCCAAATGTCTGCCTCGACATGATGCACACATGCACCAGTCATACTTTATTACAAAACCCTAAGGATATATGCTGTCCTTCTATGGCTAATTGAACTGATCTACGCTGCAACGACATGGTCTCTGTTGTGCGTGCAGTCCGATGTGCTCGGCCTCTCTCACTTGGCTCACAGGCATTGTGCCATCCATAAATGGTCCTCCCAGTTTTTACATTTCTGTCATGAACTCCATCCCCCAGCTGAATGGAAGTTGTGGTTCACGCTGTATTGAAAACTAGCAAACTTTATTTGGGGTCTGAGTCACAAGCAAACTATATTATTTTAGATTTTTTTGTTCAACAATAGTTTGGGAACTTGGGCTGTATGGTGTTTTCGTGGTGAGGATGTCTGCCCGACAATCAAGAGGTTTAGTGTTCAAATCTTTGCTTTGTGTGCAGGAGTTTTTTTGTGAATTTTTTCTTACCGGTTTGAGTAGAACTGCTTTTTTTGCATGTTGTTTTGCCTCGTAAAAGTTACTTCTTATTTCCATGCGCATTATAAAAGACCCATTATAAATTACATGTACTCTTATATGAATTAACTTTCTTCATTGCATAGTCTTGAAACAATGCAGATGTTATTCAAGAATTTCAAAATGTAGTTTATTGGGTGCGTTTATGCTGTTCCTCGCCGCTATTTTGAATATTGATTGATTGATTGATTGATTGATTGATTGATTGATATCTTTATTTCGAACATCCAAAACAAAAAAGAAAAAACAAAACAAATCACACTCTAAAGTGCCACATATAAGTCCATACAACAAACAAACAAAATATAAACCAACAAACAGAAAAAAATACATAAATAAATAATAATAATAATACATAAGTAAATAAATCAATAAAGAATGCTCGAAAAGGAGTAGGAAGAAGCATAGCTTTTTAGATTCCTACCCCTTTCTCACTTTATCCATTAAACCAATGATTCAACATATATTGTAATTCTACAACAGAACACAAGTAGATACACTTTCACACTTATTTTTCTGTTTCATTTTAACTTGTGTGTAGCCCTTTGGCACTTTTAGCCTTTGTACCCGCTAAACAACACATTTGTGTACATTCTTTTAAACTGGTGGATATTTGGACTTTGCTTGAGTTCCTCACTTAGATTGTTCCATAGTTTGACCCCAGTTATAGTGATGCAGAAACTTTTTAAGGTTGTTCTTATGTTTAAGATTTTGAAGTTGTGATTCCCCCTTAACTTATAACCTCCCTCCCGATTCCTAAATAAGTTTTGGATATTTTCTGGTAGTTGTTTTGCTTTTGCCCTATACATGATGATTGCTGTTTGGTAAGATACTATGTCAGTGAATTTCAATAGTTTGGATTGTATGAAAAGTGGATTTGTGTGGTCCAAGTAGTTGACTTTATGAATAGTCCTTATTGCTCTTTTCTGCAGAATAAGTGGCTGTAGTGAAGTTTTATAAGTATTCCCCCAAACCTCAGCACAGTAATGCAAATAGGGCAAGACAAGAGAACAATAAAGTGTACGAAGTGAATGCTAATCCAGTAATTCTTTTGCTTTGTATATGATTGCCATGCTTTTAGACTTTACGTTTTTGATGTGTGGCTTCCAACTCAGCCTGTCATCTATTATAACCCCAAGAAATTTGTTTTCCTGCACTCTTTCAATTTCAGTCCCATCTATTTCTATTCGTATCTTTATGTTCGCTTTGCCAAATACCATAAAATTGGTCTTACTTAAATTTAATGATAATTTGTTCCAGTCGAACCACATTTTTATTTTTTTCATTTCCTCATTCAACACTGATTCCACTTGTTGGATGTTATCACCTGAACAAAAGATATTTGTATCATCTGCAAAATTGATGAGTTTTAGTTCTTTAGAGACTTTGCACATGTCATTTATATACAAAATAAATAATTTAGGGCCTAAAACTGACCCTTGTGGAACACCACAAGCTATGTCCAAATATCCAGAGCAGTGATTACCCAACTTTACATACTGTTGCCGTTCTCGCAGATAATCCTTTATCCAGTCTAATACAATTCCCCTTATCCCATATTTTTCTAATTTATTGAATAGTATATTATGATTAATTGTGTCAAAAGCTTTTTTGAGGTCAATGAAAACTCCCACTGCATGTCGTTTGTTATCTATTGCATCTGTGATTTCCTCGATTGATTCCATTAATGCCTGTGCTGTTGATCTGTTTACTCTAAAACCATATTGGTTCTCTGCAAATAATTTATGTTTTTCCAAAAATCCATCCATTCTACTGTTAAAAAGCTTTTCCAATATTTTTGAGAGTTGTGGCAATATTGAGATAGGTCTGTAGTTTGTAAAAATGTGTTTGCTCCCAGTTTTATAAAGAGGAATGACCTTAGCAATTTTCATCTTCTTTGGGAATGTACCAGTTAAAAATGACAAGTTACAGATATACACAAGTGGCTTTGAAATCCCCTCAATGATTTGTTTAACTAACATCATATCAATCCCATTGCAGTCGGTAGATGTTTTATTTTTGCATTGCTTTACAATGTTAATGATTTCATTTTCATCAAATGCCTTTAAAAACATTGAGTGAGGATTCCTTTCTATTAATTTATCTCTGTTGCCTACATCTGGCGCTGGAATCGGTATGTTTTTTGCTATTTGAGGCCCAACATTTACAAAGAACTGATTAAAATTGGTTGCTACTTCTTCCATATTATAATTTTCAGTATCATTTATAACAAAATATTTTGGTAATTTGTGTTGTTCGGTACCTTCTCTAATAATGTGGTTTAGGAGAGTCCATATCCCCTTAATATTATTTTTGTTATCCTCTAATTTATGCTTATAATATTCTTTCTTACTTAATCTTATAATATTGGTTAATTTATTCTTATATCTCTTATATTTATCTTCAGCGCCTTCTGTTCTCTGTTTTATGAAATTCCTATAGAGTAAATTTTTCTTTTTACAGGCATTTCTTAAGCCTTTCGTCAACCATGGACTGTTCTTATATTTAGTTTTTTTATTATATTCCTTGATTGGACAATGCTTATTATATAATGAAGTGAATATAGTCATCAATTTATGGTATGCATTATTTACATCTTTTTTTATATATCCCAGTTCTGTTCCATTAATTCATGTTTTAGAGTAGAGTAGCAATTGTCTCATCTGTCCTAATTCTTCTTTGTTGTTTATACACCCCAATTTCAGATTTGAAGTTATTGTCATATACTGTGAACACTGGAAGGTGGTCAGTAATATCAGTAATTAATAACCCGCTTGTTGTCCTGTTTTCTATTATATTGGTGAATATCGTCACCTTATCGTGGTGGAGGGGTTTGCGTGCCCCTATGATCCTAGGAGCCATGTTGTCGGGGGCTTCATGCCCCTGGTAGGGTCACCCATGGCAAACGGGTCCAAGGTGAGGGGTCAGACAAAGCACGGCTCACCCAAGCCCCTTATGATGAGTGATATAAATGGACTTAGTTTTCCCTCGCCCGGACGCGGGTCACCGGGGCCTCCCTCTGGAGCCAGGCCTGGAGGCGGGGCTCGAAGGCGAGCGTCTGGTGGCCGGGCCTTCGCCCATGGGGCCCGGCCGGGCATAGCCCGAAATGGAAACGTGGGTCCCCCTTCCCATGGGCTCACCACCTGTGGGAGGGGCCGAAGGGGTCGGGTGCAATGTGAGCTGGGCGGCAGCCAAAGGCGGGGACCTTGGCGGTCTGATCCCCGGCTGCAGAAGCTGGCTCTTGGGACATGGAATGTCACCTCTCTGGCTGGAAAGGAGCCCGAGCTGGTGTGCGAGGCAGAAAGATTCCGACTAGATATAGTCGGACTAGCCTCCACACACAGTTTGGGTTCCGGTACAAGCCCTCTCGAGAGGGGCTGGACTCTCTTCCACTCTGGAGTTGTCCACGGTGAGAGGCGTCGAGCAGGTGTGGGTATACTTATTGCCCCCCGGCTGGGCGCCTGCACATTGGGGTTCACCCCGGGTGGGGGGACGGGTCCTGACTGTTGTTTGTGTCTATGCACCAAACAGCAGCTCAGAGTACCCACCCTTCTTGGGGTCCCTGGAGGAAGTGCTGGAGAGCGCTCCTTCTGGGGACTCTATCGTTCTACTGGGTGACTTCAATGCTCACGTGGGCAATGACAGTGAGACCTGGAAGGGCGTGATTGGGAGGAACGGCCCCCCTGATCTGAACCCGAGCGGTGTTCTATTGTTGGACTTCTGTGCTCGACACGGATTTTCAATAATGAACACCATGTTCAAACATAAGGGTGTCCATGTGTGCACTTGGCACCAGGACACCCTAGGCCGCAGTTCGATGATCGACTTTGTAGTCGTGTCATCGGATTTGCGGCCGCATGTTTTGGACACTCGGGTGAAGAGAGGGGCGGAGCTGTCAACTGATCACCACCTGGTGGTGGGTTGGCTCCGATGGTGGGGGAAGATGCTGGTCCGACCTGGCAGACCCAAACGCTCTGTGAGGGTCTGCTGGGAACGTCTGGCAGAATCTCCTGTCAGGAAGAGCTTCAACTCCCACCTCCGGCAGAGCTTTGCCCACGTCCCGGGGGAGGCGGGGGACATTGAGTCTGAGTGGACCATGTTCCGCGCCTCCATTGTTGAGGCGGCCGACCGGAGCTGTGGCCGTAAGGTCGTTGGTGCCTGTCGTGGCGGCAATCCCCGAACCCGCTGGTGGACACCGGCGGTAAGGGATGCCGTCAAGCTGAAGAAGGAGTCCTATCGGGCCGTTTTGGCCTGCGGGACTCCGGAGGCAGCTGACAGGTACCGGATGGCCAAGCGGAACGCGGCTTCGGCGGTTGCTGAGGCAAAAACCCGGGCGTGAGAGGAGTTCGGTGAGGCCATGGAGAATGACTTTCGGACGGCTTCGAGGAAATTCTGGTCCACCATCCGGCGTCTCAGGAGGGGGAAGCAGTGCAACGTCAACACTGTTTACAGTGGGGATGGCGTGCTGCTGACCTCGACTCGGGACGTCGTGAGTCGGTGGGGAGAATACTTCGAAGACCTCCTCAATTCCACCTACACGCCTTCCATTGAGGAAGCAGGGCCTGGAGACTCTGAGGCGGATTCTCCAATCTCTGGGGTCGAAGTCACTGAGGTAGTTAAAAAACTCCTCGGTGGCAAGGCCCCGGGGGTGGATGAGATCCGCCCAGAGTTCTTAAAGGCTCTGGATGTTGTGGGGCTGTCATGGCTGACACGCCTCTACAACGTTGCGTGGACATCGGGGACAGTGCCTCTGGATTGGCAGACTGGGGTGGTGGTTCCCCTCTTTAAGAAGGGGGACCGGAAAGTGTGTTCCAATTACAGGGGAATCACACTCCTCAGCCTCCCTGGTAAGGTCTATTCAGGGGTGCTGGAGAGGAGGGTCCGTCGGGAGGTCGAACCTCGGATTCAGGAGGAGCAGTGTGGCTTTCGTCCTGGCCGTGGAACAGTGGACCAGCTCTACACCCTCGGCAGGATCCTCGAGGGTGTATGGGAGTTCGCCCAACCAGTCCACATGTGTTTTGTGGACCTGGAGAAGGCGTTCGACCGTGTCCCTCGGGAGGTTCTGTGGAGGGTGCTTCGGGAGTACGGGGTGCCGAGCCAACTGATAAGGGCGGTTCGGTCCCTGTACCACCGATGCCAGAGTCTGGTCCGCATTTCCGGCAGTAAGTCGGATTCGTTCCCAGTGAGGGTTGGACTCCGCCAAGGCTGCCCTTTGTCACCGATTCTGTTCATAATTTTTATGGACAGAATTTCTAGGCGCAGCCGAGGCGTTGAGGGGGTCCGGTTTGGGGACCTCAGCATCGCGTCTCTGCTTTTTGCAGATGACGTGGTGCTGTTGGCTTCTTCAGGCCGTGATCTCCAGCTCTCGCTGGAACGGTTCGCAGCCGAGTGTGAAGCGGTCGGGATGAGGGTCAGCACCTCCAAATCCGAGTCCATGGACCTCGATCGGAAAAGGGTGGAATGCCCTCTCCGGATCGGGGATGAGATCCTGCCCCAAGTGGAGGAGTTCAAGTATCTTGGAGTCTTGTTCACGAGTGAGGGGAGGATGGAGCGTGAGATCGACAGGCGGATCGGTGCAGCGTCGGCAGTAATGCGGACCCTGTACCGGTCCGTTGTGGTGAAGAGAGAGCTGAGCCAAAAGGCAAAGCTCTCAATTTACCGGTCGATTTACGCTCCTACCCTCACCTATGGTCACGAGCTATGGGTCGTGACCGAAAGAACGAGATCTCGGATACAAGCGGCCGAAATGAGTTTTCTCCGCAGGATGTCCGGGCTCTCCCTTAGAGATAGGGTGAGAAGCTCGGTCATCCGGGAGAGACTCGGAGTAGAGTCGCTACTCCTCCACGTTGAGAGGAGCCAGATGAGGTGGCTCGGGCATCTTATCAGGATGCCTCCTGGACGCCTCCCTGGGGAGGTGTTCCGGGCATGTCCCACCGGTAGGAGACCCCGGGGACGACCCAGGACGCGCTGGAGAGACTATGTCTCTCAGCTGGCCTGGGCACGCCTTGGGATCCCCCGGGATGAGCTGGATGAAGTGGCTGGGGAGAGGGAAGTCTGGGAGTCCCTCCTAAAGCTGCTGCCCCCGCGACCCGACCCCGGATAAGCGGAAGAAGATGGATGGATGGATGGATGGATGGTGAATATGTTATCTATCAGAGTAGCAGTCTGTGATGTTACTCTCGTGGGTCTAGTGATTGTAGGAAAGAGACTCAGACTATGCATTAAATTTAAAAAATCATCAATATTTTGTTGCTTATTTGGATTTAATAAATCAATGTTATAATCCCCGCAAATAAAAATATTTTTGTTGCCCTTTTGTATAATCACACTTTCTATCCATTCTGTGAATGTCTCAATGCTAGAATCAGGAGCTCTATAGACACAGCTTATAATAATGTTTTTTTTTTTTTTCAACACAAATCTGTATCGTGAGACATTCAAGAAGATTGTCCATTACCTGTGTCATAGCCTCTACAATCTTAAATTTCATATTCAAATCAACATAGATTGCAACACCACCCCCACCTTTACTCTGTCTGTTATTTTGTATGAATTCATAGCCTTCCATCTCAAAGTGCATTCCCTTCTCAGTCGTAATCCAGGTCTCAGAAATAGTTATTATATTAAATGGTTGTTTGAATGTGTTTAAGTAAGCCTGAATGCTACTAAAATTTTTATATAGACTCCGGCTATTGAAATGGATAATAGATAGCTTATCTTTTGTTAAGATGTCCATATTGTACTGATCATTGCTGTAATAATAACATGTGTTGTTTGTGGTGGAGAAGAAATTATTGTCTGGGTCGATGTCCTGATTTATGACCAGAGTGCTGCTTTCACTGTAATCAAACGTTAGTTGAAGTTGTTCATGTTCTTGTATCCACTGTGTTACATGTCCATTGTTGCTTGATGTAGGTTGAGTAGTGTCCCTGAGCATTATGTTTGTGTTTTGTGTTGTTACCTCCATTCAGTTCCGAGTCCACTCCAGTTGATTTTCTATTGAGGATACTTATTCGAGCTTTTCCAGTTCCTCAATACTCCTCACCATCAGTATCTTGGCCTCTTCTGGTGATCCATTAAGCTTGATGTATATCTTGCAATTTCTGGTCCATGTACTCTGTATTTTTTTCATTCTTCTCAAGTGACGTGCTTTCTTTGCAATATCCGCATTGGTCTTTGTCAAATGTTCATTGATGTAGATGTCTGTGCCTTTGAGCAACTTACCCTGCTTTAGAAGTGCAACTTTGTGCTTCCTGTTGACAAATTTCAGAATGACTGCTGGCTTGTCATTACTGTTTCTTCTGGGCAGTGGATGACATGCTTCAACCTGGTTGGAGTCCATAGTTATTCCTTTAGTTTGCAGAAACTCAGCTACCTGTTGCTCAGCTGAGCTTGCATGTTTCTCACAGCCATCGTTACCTGCCGTCACTGCCCTTGCATAAGATATAGGTTTAATTGCTATTCCCGTGATGACAATGTCATTTATTCGTGTATATTGCTCAATGTCCGCTACCCGACTTTCAAGGTAGGCAAGCCGCTTGTCCTTCTCAGCATTGAGCATACGGAGCATCTTTACCTCTTCCACCAGTGCCAAGATGTTTTTCTGCTGCATCCTTACAGCAGAAACTTCTTCCGAAAGGAAGTCAAGTGACCTTTTTATGTCCTCAACCTCCTCCGTGGACATGGTTAGGTTTTTTTTCGGCTCCATATTGCTCACGTTGGTCGCAGCTATCTCTTTGACAGCTCAATCAGCTGTTCCCTGGTAAATCAGCTGTTAGCAGTCCGCTAACAGACTCGCGGGTTCGCGATCTGCTTAGATCGGTTACGCTTACTTGTATTTCCTTTCACTAAACAGCACAGGGATGGTTCGTCTGTGGCAACAAATTAACAACAGAAACTGCACAGGAATGGACCGTCTGTGGCAACAAAGTTATAAAACAAAAAGCAAAAAAACTGCACAGGAATGGATCGTCTGTGGCAAAAAAAGTGACAAAAGTGACACAAAAAAAAGATCTTCTTGAACTCCTCCACGTTCAAAGTTCCACTGGACCTTGTTTGAGAGGAAAAAATTGTTTGCAAACAGGAATGTGCCCCGCTTTTGCTCCGCTTTTGCTCTTCGCCGTGGCGATCATACAATTGCCGACATCGGTCCAGATGTCTGCCAAAAAAATAAATAAATAAATAAATAAAGATATTCACTTTCATTTCTCAATAAAACTGTCATTCATACTTAAATGAAGGAATTAATATTTCATTCCTGCGAGGCTTCTGAGCTCTAAATCCTTTCCCCGACACAAAGAGGGAATCTCCTCATTGCTGTATCTGCATTATTAAACCACTTATCAGCATCCAAAATCTGCCTTTTAATACACTTCATTCTCTGTACGGTGAAATAATTCTGCACAGAATACTCGGCTTTCAAATAAGTTGTGACGTTGAGATGATACATAAGAGCATGAGACACAAGGTTTCGTCCTTATACGGTGATTCAATTGTTTATATAGCCCCATGCTTGCCTGGTTTTACTCCAAGCACTTTTCCTGGCACAGTCTAAAACCTGATACTGATGTAGATTCCAAAACTGTTAAGCGTCAGGTGTGCATGTGTGTGATTGATTACTGTAATTTGTAACCAGTATACTTGATACATGTCTTTTTCTCCAACGATACGTGTACCGTATTTTTCGGCACATCGGAATATAAGGCACATTTGTAGACAGTCAGGGAAATAAACCAGGACAGCTAAAGAGTCAAAATTTTATTCAACTTCAATTTGACACCAAACAAGCGCAATGTTAATTTTTGAAAGAAAAATAACGTTTTATGTGTACCTTATAGTCTTAAATATACGGTAATGCTGTATATTGTGAGAAATCTTTAAAGTACAAATTGAGTGAAGTGAACTGTGTGTGTCAACTTTGCAAATGGACGTCGAGGTATCTTGAACTCCTGTTACTCATCTCCCATCTTTTGCTCGAAGCTGATTGCCGCGATCAAGGGGAAGTTTGGGTGGAGCGGATAATGCTTCAGTGTGCTCTTGGCAATGTAAGCATGCCTGTATCGAATCCGGCTTTGATCACAACAATCTCTTGGGATGGGGCCAGGAAAGTTCTGTTTTTTTTCCCCAATCTTGTCTGCTTTTATTTACAGATTCGAATGAAGTCTACACTTGACTTTAACACATTTAAAGAAAGGGAGATCCCATCCTTTGCATCCTCCTAACTTTCTAGATGTCTTCTTGTGACATCTTTCCCTTTGGAATAGACTATTTTGGCTGTCTGTGCCAATAAACTCAACAGTTGCCTTCTTTCCTCACTTTGTATTTTTGTTTATTTTTATGGGATAATAAACACACCCAAAGGCAGAACTTGATAATATTTTGAAATCTAATTAATGTGATTCATTGGAATGAATCAAATTATTAAGTAATTGTGTGTGTGTGTGTTTTTTTATTTTCAATTGATTATGTTTGAAATGACTTTTTCTGAACTCAACCACTTTGTCCTAGAAAGTGTGGTAAACAATTTAGTTCATTTAATAACAACAAAAGCTTCAGCTCAACTTATTTTTGTTTGCTTCAGCCAAGAAAATTAGACTTGTTTGTATTAAACCTCTCTGATCTTCTCAAAGTTTTCATCAGGAAAAACAAAATCCATGCGCCAAATGCGGTCAACAATTTGTAATATATCCATCACCTTTAGGCAATTCAGAGATTTTGGAATAAATAGATGAAACCTAGGGAATATTGTACAGTATTTCCATAATATGTCAGTGGCCACAAGAGGGTACTAAAGTACTAGAGTAATATTGCTTCTCTCTCAGTTCTGCAGATAGTATGATCTTAATATCTTGGGGCTTCATGAGGTAGCAGAGGAAGGAGAAAATGTCTGAAGTAAAAATTAAGAAAATAATTTGGTGGTCAGTAACAGTTACTTGTGAAATGTGGAATCACTCAATTCTCAATGTTCAAACTAATAAAACTATATAAATAGTATAAAAATTACTGAAAAAATAAATCAGAATATTCAAATCCGTGAGTGCTGTATGCGGAGGTTGACTGTACTTTTATTACTTTATTGCTTTTATTCAGCATCATTGGGATTTTCAATGTAGTCGCACACGAAGTAGCTAATTAGGTGTTAGCACTTTAGCTAATCTCTAAAACAGTACCTATAAACTTTAGTGCTTTGAACACAAATTCCCATCTTTGAGTATGTTAGCTTACCAAATATTAGCATCTGAGCTATTCTCATAGGTGGCGTGAATGCAGTTGTAAAATCCATATCACTCTTCCTCAGAGCTTTCTAGAAACAGGTTGCTGTCCGAGTGAATGATAGCAAAACAAATGTTAGCATACTAGCACTGTACTGTATCAATTTTCATTGAGTGAATACTGGAAGGATTGACTTGCAACAGTTAGCAGGCCCTTTAAGAATTTTCACATGACAATTTCAAATTTTTAAATCGCTTTTTTTTTCCAGGTTTTAAGGTTTACTGCTGTAATTTGGTTGAACAAGTTCATAGCTCAGGTGGTTAAATAGGCCACTCAGAAATTAAATTAGTATCCTTGAGTATAGCACTTCATCCTAAAATACTTTTTCACATATAATTATAGAAAAATTCTGTTGTGATTTTCTCTTTTCTGTGTAGTTTATTTTTTTAACATTGTTGATAAAGATGCTTTCATTCATGCTGTTTCAGTTATGTGTGCTTTTACTTTTTTTTTTCGGATCGAGTATTGATTTTTTTTAAGTATTTGAGGGCTAGTGGTAAAATAATGAACTGCCTTGTAATTGTTTACTGTCAATCAAATGATTACCCATGACATTTAACATGGTATCTACTGTTCATATACTGTACCTCTATGTACGTATATGGGTTATCTGAACCGTGAGTGTGTTGGTATGCTAGTTTATATGAGTGCTTGAGGCACATGCATTTACGTCTGCAGATGGGTAACCATGACAACTGCAGCTTGAAGCAGGGATACGGTGGCAGCAGGCACAGCACAGTTCAGCATCTCGTTTTTTTCCCCACCCCTCAATAGATGCAGCGATTACACGTCTCTTCATTTCATCTTCACCCTGTCTGCCCTTTTTGAATTATCACTACTTGTATCTTTTTGTCGTTCAGAATGAATGCAGTTTTTCAGAGACCTGTAATTTCAGTCTGTAATTATGCAGACCATGCATCATCACGTGGTAGCTCCAAGAAAACATTTTCATGGCTTTGGATGTTTGTGTTCAGCATTCACTGGTTGTTTAGATCGCTGCTTGATATTCACCTGGAGTGCTGCACAGCACCACTGGAAGCACGGTTTGTTTTGTGGACCAAAAAACAGACATGAAATTTACACACTTGGGGATGTAATCCAGATTTTGTTGTTGTTTTCTCCAAAATGACCTCTAGATTCAGTCATTAGTACTTCAAGAGCAGTGTCTTTATAAATTCTTAAACATATAAAAGAAAAAACATTATTGATGATTGAACGAGTACCAGGGCAAATAGAACTGAATCTAACGATAGTCTCATTGGTGAAAAGATGCCATGTCGAAGATTCCTAATGCATTTTGATTCTGATTACCGTATTATCCGCATCATAAGGCGCACCTAAAAGCCTATAATTTTCTCAAAAAAGGAAGGTGCGCCTTTTGTGTGGACCGAATTCCAAAATCTATAAAGCTGTTTTGTGTGGCTTCCATAATATACACGCGTAATATGTAGACCCGATGAATGAATCAGAGGACATTATGTTTTAGGTAGATCGGGCAAAAAAAAAAACAATCAGAGGACTGTACGTAACGCGTAGAGTACGTACCTCTGCCGCCATTGATAACTAAATACTATCGTTTGTGCGATGAAAACAGATTAGGACCCTCTAAAATGGCATAGACAAAGAAACATGCTTACGAGGCACAATTAGAGCTTTCTGGAAAGCCAGGATCATTGCAGAGGAGCAACGTGACAATGACAAGACAACAACGAGAAGGAACTTGGCATGTTTAATGGCGAACTTGCCCAACTGTTTAATTCGGATACAGAAGGACTTGGCTGGATTTACGTATTAATATTGATTAACAATACGAGTATAATACAGTACATGATTAAAAAATAGAATAAAGTACAACGGAACTGACTGCCTTGCTCCCATGATATTTTTTGTTTACCGTAAGTGCAGTGTTGTGTTGTTACATTGTTGTTACTACAGCATTTATGTGTGAATAGCAACACAAATATGACTCTTGTTTTGTGTTTACAAAGACATTTCTATCATACACCTTGGCGAAATAATTATTTGACCAGAGAACAACTTGAAAGTGTGTGCTATGCCCTTTAATTCAGTGTTTCCCAACCAGTGTGCCGCGAGAGATGTTCAGCTGTGCCGTGGGAAATTGTCCAACATTAATTATGGAGCGCATTGTAAACAGGATCGCCAAACCACTGGTCAGTTAGCACAAGGCCTGGTGGGCCACTTGCTAATCGTGCATGTGTGTCAAATCGGAGAATCTTGAGATCTCATATTGTGGCATCGGCACATACTCAGTTTATGTGTGTGTTGCTGTGTGCTTTTACTAACAGTGACGCTATGACGGCTGTGGTGCGTTTTTGGTCCGATGGAAATCTATAGTTCATTGGGAGAACCTGGATTGTTCATTTTTCTCCAACATAAAATACACAGTCAAGTCGAGACACCTCGACTGTGATAGCCACTCAGCCGCTGTCAGAACAGCAGAGCGCCTTTAAAAGTGACTTTGTTCTTAATGTCGCAATATTTATAGAGCTAGTCTAAAACAGTAAACAAAGTCATATTGGTTCTTTTGGATTTTGATCACTTTCAATAGTTCATTCCTTACACTGTCTAAAACCTTTTTTCAAAAACTGTCACTTTTATTTACAAAATAAATACAATTTAAAGAATATTTAGTATTTTTATTCAATTATTCGACTCTCCATACATATATAGGAATAGAACTTTAAGTCTTTTGTTGTAATATCACTGATTTTAATCTAGAAGCTGGTGTAACACTTTTTTTGGTGGTGTGCCTCGAGATTTTTTCCAATGGAAAGGTGTGCTGTGAATGAAAAAAGGTTGTGAAACACTGCTTTAATTCGTATTTGACTCTGCTCTAACATTAAATAGCTGGTAATAAATTCTAGAGTAAACTCTGTTTCAATCCAGCATCATAATTAGAGATCTAAATAGCAATATATAATATTTTCACAAAACTGTGATGTGGATGTAGTACCGTATTTTTTGCACCAAAAGGCGCACTGGATTATAAGGCGCACCCTCATTGAATTTTTTATTTTAGAAATTATTTCATATATAGGGCGCACCGGAGTAAAAGGCGCATAAAATTTGAAGCTATACTGCAACAAACTGAGGTTGATTAGGGTTGCGGTATGCATCCACTAGCCAATAACCAATGAGCCCTCTAAACAATTGCATCTCTCAAACTTTCTCCTAAAAAATGATCGGAACTGACTAAAGTTCGATCCAACACATTGGTACTGCTTACCTATGTTTCCCTTCCATATCGATCCGTAAATTTACTCGAAACATTAACCCGAGCAGCCTATTTTGACATGAAATAGCCTCGTGCGTACAGTAGCTATCATTATAGCATTAGCCACCCGCAAACTCCCATGAGCCTCAGCTCTCAGACTCCCATGAGCCTCAGCAAAGTGTAAACAATCACGTTTCTCAAACGATCTCCTATAAAATGATCGGAACTGACTAAAGTTCGATCTAACACGCTGGCACTGCTTACCTGTGTTTCCCTTCCATATCGATCCGTAAATTTACTTGAAACATTAACAGAGCAGCCTATTTTCATATGAAATAGCCTCGTGCGTATAGCAGCTATCATTATAGCATTAGCCACCCGCAAACTCCCATGAGCCTCAGCTCGCAGACTCCCATGAGCCTCAGCAAAGTGTAAACAATCGCGTTTCTCAAACGATCTACTATAAAATGATCGGAACTGACTAAAGTTCAATCTAACACATTGGTACTGCTTACCTAAGTTTCCCTTCCATATCGATCCGTAAATTTACTCGAAACATTAACGGAGCAGCCTATTTTGAAATGAAATAGCCTCATGGGTACAACAGCTATTCAGTGACGCCCCCTGACCACGGTTGCTGTAATGCTGGGAAGTGATGCGACCTTGTAATTTACTAGTCGTACTAAAACGTACTGAAACATTTTGGCAGAGCACTGTGTACAACCAGTATGGATCAACAAATTCATCAATCGATCCATACATAAGGCGTACCAGACTACTGTCGGCTTTTGAGAAAGTTTTGGGTTTTTACGTGCGCCTTATAGTCCGGAAAATACGGTAGCATATAAAAATAGTAGTTACTACTTGAAACTGCAGATTGTACACCACTATATGTTTCTTTCTGGGATATATAAAGTCACCATTCTGAAATAGAGTGGAAATCTCTTTATTTATCAACTGTTAATAATACACTACAATTAATTATGGATGGAAAAATAAACAACAATCACGAGGAGTTATAGGGAGGGAAAACAAGTTATCACCAAGAGCCAGTGTATAGAACAACCCAAACATAAAATGTGAGCAGTCAAGTCGATCCAGACTTTTTATGGTTGGTCTGATGGGGCCGAACCGAAGGCTCTTGGCAGCAGAAAAAA
Organism: Syngnathus scovelli; assembly: GCF_024217435.2. Classification (NCBI taxonomy): domain Eukaryota; kingdom Metazoa; phylum Chordata; class Actinopteri; order Syngnathiformes; family Syngnathidae; genus Syngnathus; species Syngnathus scovelli. The sequence continues at coordinate 6,567,749 of NC_090868.1, forward strand.
ACTGAATAAACTAAATGTTTAGGATTACTACTTCTGTCCTAGGTCAACGTCTGGAATCATAAACACAAAACATGACAAGATATATGCTGTATGCTATTGCTAATATAAAGAAAATTGGGTCAGGGAAAACAACATTAATTGCACAATTAAAATAGGAGAAAAGGACAAGAAGGTTAGGAAGGAATGTCCTTAATCTGCGGATGGGAAACTGCTGCTTATATCCTGTCATTGAACACACACAGTCATATTCTGGCTTTGTTGCCAAGCAACACAAGATTTTCAGTGTTTATTGTTTTTTTTTTTTTTGGGTGGTGGAGTAAGCAACGAGCTGTACTTTCTATAGTAGATTCAATTGGCAAAACAAAGGATATTTACTCTACAATATATATACTTTCATTTTAAATCCATCTACGTTTTTAGGAGCCTAATTCTAAACGGCGCTACGCTAGTTTGTTTCTCAGCATCTAAATTTGAAAATCCCTTTCGTTCGTTGCTTGCACGGCGTTAGCCGGCCAAAAGCGAGGCATTAACTGACCAAATATTCTCATTGCTAGTACGGCGTAAGCGTGCTAACAACGAAGCGTTAACCGTAGCCTGCTAGCAGTAAGCTGGCCAAATTTTCCCACAACGACTTCCGGGCAAGGTTGGGTTAATTATCTTTACCCATTGGTTTGGGTTAGATTTTTGCAGGCTGGAGAGTTTAGAATGGATTTAAGATTTGTGTACTGAAGTTGAAATAAATTTAATGAAGCAGTCTTTGGTGGATGGTTGACGGCTCAGTGGATGGTTGACTGCTCAATGTGACAGGGTTTGAGGTTCAAATCCTGGTCAGGACAGACAGACCACCCACAGAAGGTTTATCTCATCAGTATGCGTATTTGGTACCACTTGTTGGATTAAATTCTTGACCCAACATGCTGGGTTAAATCCTCAACACTTAGTCCCTCTTTGACCCAGTGCCCGGTTAGCTATTTCACCCAATTTGAATTACTTTTGGCCCATCTGGTTTAAGAGTGTAAATCAGGCAATTCCTTGAAATATTTCAAAACAGTGACATTTTAAACCGAGACAATGTGCTTGTTAGCATACAAGACAAAGTCAAAACTAATTAACTTGCAGTTTGGACATTTTTTAAAGGCAATGTACTGTAGCTCTCTGCAGGAATCTATCTCGTGCTTGTTCGATTTTGCTGTATTCAGTTGAAAGCTTCCTTGTGGCACATAGTACAACACAACTTTGACACATCTGAAGAGAGAGAAAGGCAGGGAGTGCAGTCGAGCAGCGACATATACTAGCAGCATTGCTGTCTTCACTCAGAGGAAAGCCCCATGCGCAAGGCTGCCATCCTCCTGGCTCTATTTTCCCTCCTTAACACCTTCTGCTATTCAGCCGGTGAGTCAACAATCTGCTCATCTTTTTATGATCGTATTATATGTTTGTGAGCGGTAACTGAATTCATAGATGCCATCCGGTTGGCTCAATGCCGATGCACAGCCAGTTGCCAGGGCACATTCGTTTGAGCTTGTGAAAAGCTGGTCCACCATGGCTCTGTTGTTTCTGCTAGTTCTTTCAGAGGTGCTTGGAATTATATATTATAATTGTGTGTTAAATATATAGCTCTTTGTAATTTAATTTTAATAAAAATATAATAACTGTTTTGAGATTAAATATCTCATCACAATTTAGTATCTCGAGCCGAGCGTTGAACCTCTCAGGTTTGTTGCGAACCACTTAATAGATCGTAATTACAGATGATGTCATAGGTGTTATGAAAGAATGAGTCAGTCACCTTTTGACCGATTTGTGTGCGGTGCATACACAATGATGATGCCAAGTTGTATCGCTCCTCAATATTAACATGAATGCACACATCAACGTAGTGATGTATTTTTTTGTATTTGTATGAAAAAAGTCACAAAACAACAAAACCTCAAAATCAGTTAAAAACAATCATTAAAGTTATTGTCATTAATTAACTCATCCATGAATGAATTCAATGATGAATATTTTACGTACTGCTTGTCCCCACGGGGGTCGCGGGCGTGCTGAAAATTTTTTTTTTGTGAATGAAATAAAAAATAAAAGTGACTATAAATGATATGCCATTCATGACCATTGAGAAACAAGCATTTTAAGAAATGAAACTTTTGATACGCAGTAAAAATTTCCCCCAAAAATTACAAATTAATTAATTTCCTCAAATTAATTAATTAAAAAGCAAAAAAATGTATTAAAAAAATAATTTCCCGAACAGCTTTGTATAAACAACTGCAAGACATTCTGAAATAGATATAAATACCATTTGTTGTGTTTTGTTATGTGGAAGCGCAATTAATTTAATTTAGACGTAATATTTTCACCTTAGTCTCAGTTGAGAGTTATCATTTCTATGCACTTGCCTGACAGCAATTACTACTTTCCTGTTAGCCGGGGATTTGCCACCATCTTGTGGCATTTTAGCTGTTTACACAAAAGGACACAAAAATGATGAATAGGCAAGTCCATCCATCCATTTTCTGAACCGCTTAGTCCCCACGGGGGTCGCGGGCGTGCTGGAGCCTATCCCAGCCGTCATCGGGCAGTAGGCGGGGGACACCCTGAACTGGTTGCCAGCCAATCGCAGGGCACACAGAGACAGACAACCAATCGCACTCACACTCACACCTAGGGACAATTTGGAGTCTTCAATCGGCCTACCAAGCATGTTTTTGGAATGTGGGAGGAAACCGGAGTGCCCGGAGAAAACCCACGCGGGCCCGGGGAGAACATGCAAACTCCACACAGGGAGGGCCGGAGGTGGAATCGAACCCGCACCCTCCTAACTGTGAGGCGGACGTGCTACCCAGTGCGCCACCGAGCCCACCTGAATAGGCAAGTTTCTCGGAAAATAGCACCATTTTGTTCTGCGACACCAACAATCACCGTCAGTAAGCTGGCTTGTTGCTTCTCTGCTCTCAAATGTTCTGTGCTTGTTAGTTGTGCTTAAATGCTCATGTTCTTGCGTATGTACTTGTCACTTGCAATTGTGTGGAAAATAAAAATATGGGTGATGCTGTGGAAAGTATGCTGCTTATGTATGCCTATCTGTAGTGTACAATTTTAACATTTAATGGATTTGATGAAATTGGACTGTCCAGTTGAGATGCGGGAGAAACAATTGCATAAGCCAGCCTTGTCTAATAGTTTTCCTGGAAAACAGATTCACAATCCTCGGAGACCGCTCTTATGTTTTTAATAGAGGAGTGGATAAAATGCAGAACTTGTACTACTGTGTTCAGAAAGAATAATTTACAACTGAGGAAAATGAAAAATTGCGTTTCGGTGACCATTTCCATTTATTCACTAAAAAATACACGATAAAGCAATCTGTGTATTGCCTAAGTAAAATGTGAAGATATGTAATGGTTAGAAAGTGAACTCAACAAATTAATGAGTTGAAGCTTGCGCAATAGTTTACTTTCAGTACTTTGGAAAATGTAATGTGTTCAATTTCACATACACCCTGTAGTCTTATGTTACAAAATAATTGCGCTTTTTCAAGTCCTGCTACGTTGACGCAGTTGTCACTGTCCACTGATGGTTTTATCTGATTGTGGAATGCTACATTTTTCTGTGTCAGCAAAAAAATTTGGAGAATACCACTTCATTGGGTTTCTTTGTAAAATGGAAATGTAAATAAATGAAGGCTTTTCTATTGCCTCTGATGCCACCTTTGCAATGCTTAATAACAAATGTCTGTTCATACAACAGTCAAGAACAAAACAATGGAATTTTGTCCTTGAATTAAACAATTTTGTTGTTTGTGTTAAACCTAGCTTAGGTTATAATAGTGTATCAAGATTGTGAAATCCCCTCCGTGAGTCATCACCTTATTGTGGTGGAGGGGTTTGCGTGCCCCTATGATCCTAGGAGCCATGTTGTCGGGAGCTTCATGCCCCTGGTAGGGTCACCCATGGCAAATGTGTCCTAGGTGAGGGGCCACGGCTCACAAAACCCCTTTTAACGATTAAGAAAATTTGATCTAATTTTCCCTCGCCTGGACGCGGGTCACCGGGGCCCCCCTCTGGACCCAGGCCCGGAGGCGGGGCTCGAAGGCAAGCGTCTGGTGGCCGGGCCTTCGGCCATTGGGCCCGGCCGGGCACAGCCCGAAAAGGAAACGTGGGTCCCCCTTTCCATGGGCTCACCACCTGTGGGAGGGGCCAAAGGGTGCAGTGTCAGCTGGGCGGCGGCCAAAGGCAGGGACCTTGGCGGTCTGATCCCCGGCTGCAGAAGCTGGCTCTTGGGACATGGAATGTCACCTCTCTGGCTGAAAAGGAGCCTGAGCTGGTGTGCGAGGCAGAAAAGTTCCGACTAGACATAGTCGGACTCGCCTCCACGCACAGTTTGGGTTCCGGTACAAGCCCTCTCGAGAGGGGTTGGACTCTCTTCCACTCTGGAGTTGCCCACGGTGAGAGGCGTCGAGCAGGTGTGGGTACACTTATTGCCCCCCGGCTGGGCGCCTGCACATTGGGGTTCACCCCGGTGAACGAGAGGGTAGCCTCTCTCTGCCTTCGGGTGGGGGGACGGGTCCTGACTGTTGTTTGTGTCTATGCACCAAACGGCAGCTCAGAGTATCCACCCTTTTTGGAGTCCCTGGAGGAAGTGCTGGAGAGCGCTCCTTCTGGGGACTCCATCGTTCTACTGGGTAACTTCAATGCTCACGTGGGCAATGACAGTGAGACCTGGAAGGGCGTGATTGGGAAGAACGGCCCCCTTGATCTGATCCGTGTTCTATTATTGGACTTCTGTGCTCGACACGGATTTTCTATAATGAACACCATGTTCAAACATAAGGGTGTCCATGTGTGCACTTGGCACCAGGACACCCTAGGCCGCAGTTCGATGATCGACTTTGTAGTCGTGTCATCGGATTTGCGGCCGCATGTTTTGGACACTCGGGTGAAGAGAGGGGCGGAGCTGTCAACTGATCACCACCTGGTGGTGGGTAGGGTCCGATGGTGGGGGAAGATGCCTGTTAGGTTCAGATTCAGCAAAAGGATCAGCAGACAAACCAGTGAGACAGAATGTTGAGTCTTTTCTCGCGAGGAGTGCATCCAGACTTACATCAATCCAAAATACACTAAAGGTCTTGTTTACACTCCTCTCTTTTTATTCAGGAATGCCCTACCTACAATGTGAGACTAGCCCCTGATAGGTGGGGGGGAAAGCGTGGGCTTTGTCTCATGAGAGAAGAAACGAGATTCTATGTGAAACTAGAAGTTGCAGACAGGATCCCATGAGAAACGAAAAGTGTGCAAGGATAAAATGTTATGGGAAACAAAGTAGTCATGTGAAAAGAATGCATAGACAAAATGACATGTGCAGACATCAACAACTTTCTTGGATTCCCAGATGTGTAGAAGGTCAGGAAGCTCCAGACAGCATCGTTTGACTTGTTGTGGACTAGGTGATGTCTGCAAGAAGAAACAGCAAGCATTCTGCGCAATAACTTTATTAATATGTACTCATTAGGGAACGCATGATAACATATAGACACGCCTCTACAACGTTGCGTGGACATCGGGGACAGTGCCTCTGGATTGGCAGACTGGGGTGGTGGTTCCCCTCTTTAAGAAGGGGGACCGGAGGGTGTGTTCCAATTACAGGGGAATCACACTCCTCAGCCTCCCTGGTAAGGTCTATTCAGGGGTGCTGGAGAGGAGGGTCCGTCGGGAGGTCGAACCTCGGATTCAGGAGGAGCAGTGTGGCTTTCGTCCTGGCCGTGGAACAGTGGACCAGCTCTACACCCTCGGCAGGATCCTCGAGGGTGCATGGGAGTTCGCCCAACCAGTCCACATGTGTTTTGTGGACTTGGAGAAGGCGTTCGACCGTGTCCCTCGGGAGGTTCTGTGGAGGGTGCTTCGGGAGTACGGGGTGCCGAGCCAACTGATAAGGGCGGTTCGGTCCCTGTATCACCGATGCCTGAGTCTGGTCCGCATTTCCGGCAGTAAGTCGGATTCGTTCCCAGTGAGGGTTGGACTCCGCCAAGGCTGCCCTTTGTCACCGATTCTGTTCATAATTTTTATGGACAGAATTTCTAGGCGCAGCCGAGGCGTTGAGGGGGTCCGGTTTGGGGACCTCAGCATCGCGTCTCTGCTTTTTGCAGATGACGTGGTGCTGTTGGCTTCTTCAGGCCGTGATCTCCAGCTCTCGCTGGAACGGTTCGCAGCCGAGTGTGAAGCGGTCGGGATGAGGGTCAGCACCTCCGAATCCGAGTCCATGGTCCTCGATCGGAAAAGGGTGGAATGCCCTCTCCGGATCGGGGATGAGATCCTGCCCCAAGTGGAGGAGTTCAAGTATCTTGGAGTCTTGTTCACGAGTGAGGGGAGGATGGAGCGTGAGATCGACAGGCGGATCGGTGCAGCGTCGGCAGTAATGCGGACCCTGTACCGGTCCGTTGTGGTGAAGAGAGAGCTGAGCCAAAAGGCAAAGCTCTCAATTTACCGGTCGATTTACGCTCCTACCCTCACCTATGGTCACGAGCTATGGGTCGTGACCGAAAGAACGAGATCTCGGATACAAGCGGCCGAAATGAGTTTTCTCCGCAGGATGTCCGGGCTCTCCCTTAGAGATAGGGTGAGAAGCTCGGTCATCCGGGAGAGACTCGGAGTAGAGTCGCTACTCCTCCACGTTGAGAGGAGCCAGATGAGGTGGCTCGGGCATCTTATCAGGATGCCTCCTGGACGCCTCCCTGGGGAGGTGTTCCGGGCATGTCCCACCGGTAGGAGACCCCGGGGACGACCCAGGACGCGCTGGAGAGACTATGTCTCTCAGCTGGCCTGGGCACGCCTTGGGATCCCCCGGGATGAGCTGGATGAAGTGGCTGGGGAGAGGGAAGTCTGGGAGTCCCTCCTAAAGCTGCTGCCCCCGCGACCCGACCCCGGATAAGCGGAAGAAGATGGATGGATGGATGGATGGATGGATGGATGGATGGATGGATGGATGGATGGATGGATGGATGGATGATAACATATATATACAATTTATCTAACAATTCCCCCCTGTTTTATCATAAGTTCCCGGAGAACAACCCATCACCCATATGGCCACTTCAAAAAGATTTTCAGCCAAGGGATCACATTTCGCAAGAACTAACTTACACTCAGGAGGAAACTGAGTCACAATCGGCAAAGCTAGGGTCAAGAAACAAACCGGACAGGTTTACCACAATAGAGTCGCCGACCGGGTTGTCACTAGAGAAGGAACCCGCGTCGATCGAAAGGTCATCCCTTTGGAGCAACGGGAAAGTCTCAGCTGGTGGAGAGATAGCAGTTGTAATTAGTCTGTTAATTAGGGATCGGAGACAAGGGATGCAACAACATCCACACAAGGTCAAAATGGCAGAGAAAACGGCTATGGAGACCAGGGCAGAGGAAACCAGGGTGCGGTACTTTCCGAACACGTTCAACCAGTCGGTCCAAACCTCTGTGTTCACCCCACTGTGCTCCTTCATCTTCCCGTTCAAGGTCCGCAGGCCCTCAAGGGCCTGGGACAGGCTTCCGCCGGCTGCAGTATTATTCGGACTAAACGTGCAACATTGCTCACCGAACATGGCGCAGACACCGCCCTCCTTTGAGAGTAGCATGTCAAGGGCCATTCGATTCTGGAAAGCCATGAGGGAAGTAGCGGCCAGTTGGCAGTGGACCGCCTTGAAACCCGCCTCGGACCAGTTTCCAAGCCTCTGCACGTTGTAATGGACGTAGTTAATCCTGTCAACATTTTTGTTAATAGTACACCACCAACACAGGGCGGATTCAAAACCAGCTGCTATCTGATTCACCAGCTTATACTCATCCGGTACTCCTCTAGGAACACCAATGGCGTCAATGTAAGTTGGATTAGCCGCGCCCCGCCATTCGGCGTTTCGTTTCGTTCTCGGCCAGAATACGGGAACCACGGATTTAGCAAAAGATGTTAGATCATAAGAGGACATCGGTATCAAATGAACAGGTAGCAATAGGGTTACCAAAGCGCAAATTCCGGAGCTGTCGAAAGGCAACCTATCATAAAGTTTGTTACTATCACACCAAAACCAAACATCACTACGAGCAATGGGCAAAAAAGGGGCAGTGACATTGGTCATGGACCCACACCATAGAGGAGGTAGGGCGCCGAGCTTCTCACCGGTACCAGGTAATCTAATACATGTAAAATTACCCTTAGCTACATCGGACGAAAAAAGGGGTTTATATTTTGTCATAGAGGCAACAGGGTAAACCTTATCCCATTTAAAACAATCATGAGTGGGTGAAATGGATAGGCTTAACATTAAAGTAACAGCACACTTAGGACCTATATTCGCAGGTATGATTTTCAAAAGAGGTCTTGGACCCATGCATGCAATGCAACTGGTGTCAGCCATCTTTGCGGCCTGCTCAGCCATAAGAAGCCAGTTGTTGGTATGACCGCTTATCCCTGTGGAGGCCACAAAATAGCTGTCTACATCAGTGAGGAGCGTACTTGTGATTTTTGCTCCCGCTGACAGGGTGTAATTATTTGTAACGGGACGGTCTGCGACCGACATTGTTCTATTAAGGCAAATAGCAATAGGAAAGCGAGGATCGATTCCAGAGGACCAAGCCCACAGTTGAAAACCCCAACAAGAAGTGTTAAACAAGGTGGCATTTGGAGGACGAATTTTACCATCAGGGAGTGTAAGAGTCAAAAGGAGGCTTGTGCCCTGATTTTTCAAAGTCACTCGTTTAGCAAAGAACACAGCCTCTTCACTGGAACCAGAGAGCGGGGTGACCATTTCGAAACCTTTCAAACTTTTCATAGGTAAAATAATAGAAGAAGATGTATTAGGAGCCACAGTAAACATTAATGAGTTATTGTAAGTCCAAGACAAAAGCCATGGTACGCAAGTTGGAACGCAGACGGTTCCTGGAATACAAACAACCTGATCAAAAGGGGATTTAGTGTCGCGCTTATGTCTAGCAATTTTTCCCCCATGAGCCATATCAATTAGAATTAGCGTAGGGTCCGATGGTGGGGGAAGATGCCTATTAGGTTCAGATTCAGCAAAAGGATCAGCAGACAAACCAGTGAGACAGAATGTTGAGTCTTTTCTCGCGAGGAGTGCATCCAGACTTACATCAATCCAAAATACACTAAAGGTCTTGTTTACACTCCTCTCTTTTTATTCAGGAATGCCCTACCTACAATGTGAGACTAGCCCCTGATAGGTGGGGGGGAAAGCGTGGGCTTTGTCTCATGAGAGAAGAAACGAGATTCTATGTGAAACTAGAAGTTGCAGACAGGATCCCATGAGAAACGAAAAGTGTGCAAGGATAAAATGTTATGGGAAACAAAGTAGTCATGTGAAAAGAATGCATAGACAAAATGACATGTGCAGACATCAACAACTTTCTTGGATTCCCAGATGTGTAGAAGGTCAGGAAGCTCCAGACAGCATCGTTTGACTTGTTGTGGACTAGGTGATGTCTGCAAGAAGAAACAGCAAGCATTCTGCGCAATAACTTTATTAATATGTACTCATTAGGGAACGCATGATAACATATAGACACGCCTCTACAACGTTGCGTGGACATCGGGGACAGTGCCTCTGGATTGGCAGACTGGGGTGGTGGTTCCCCTCTTTAAGAAAGGGGACCGGAGAGTGTGTTCCAATTACAGGGGAATCACACTCCTCAGCCTCCCTGGTAAGGTCTATTCAGGGGTGCTGGAGAGGAGGGTCCGTCGGGAGGTCGAACCTCGGATTCAGGAGGAGCAGTGTGGCTTTCGTCCTGGCCGTGGAACAGTGGACCAGCTCTACACCCTCGGCAGGATCCTCGAGGGTGCATGGGAGTTCGCCCAACCAGTCCACATGTGTTTTGTGGACTTGGAGAAGGCGTTCGACCGTGTCCCTCGGGAGGTTCTGTGGAGGGTGCTTCGGGAGTACGGGGTGCCGAGCCAACTGATAAGGGCGGTTCGGTCCCTGTATCACCGATGCCTGAGTCTGGTCCGCATTTCCGGCAGTAAGTCGGATTCGTTCCCAGTGAGGGTTGGACTCCGCCAAGGCTGCCCTTTGTCACCGATTCTGTTCATAATTTTTATGGACAGAATTTCTAGGCGCAGCCGAGGCGTTGAGGGGGTCCGGTTTGGGGACCTCAGCATCGCGTCTCTGCTTTTTGCAGATGACGTGGTGCTGTTGGCTTCTTCAGGCCGTGATCTCCAGCTCTCGCTGGAACGGTTCGCAGCCGAGTGTGAAGCGGTCGGGATGAGGGTCAGCACCTCCGAATCCGAGTCCATGGTCCTCGATCGGAAAAGGGTGGAATGCCCTCTCCGGATCGGGGATGAGATCCTGCCCCAAGTGGAGGAGTTCAAGTATCTTGGAGTCTTGTTCACGAGTGAGGGGAGGATGGAGCGTGAGATCGACAGGCGGATCGGTGCAGCGTCGGCAGTAATGCGGACCCTGTACCGGTCCGTTGTGGTGAAGAGAGAGCTGAGCCAAAAGGCAAAGCTCTCAATTTACCGGTCGATTTACGCTCCTACCCTCACCTATGGTCACGAGCTATGGGTCGTGACCGAAAGAACGAGATCTCGGATACAAGCGGCCGAAATGAGTTTTCTCCGCAGGATGTCCGGGCTCTCCCTTAGAGATAGGGTGAGAAGCTCGGTCATCCGGGAGAGACTCGGAGTAGAGTCGCTACTCCTCCACGTTGAGAGGAGCCAGATGAGGTGGCTCGGGCATCTTATCAGGATGCCTCCTGGACGCCTCCCTGGGGAGGTGTTCCGGGCATATCCCACCGGTAGGAGACCCCGGGGACGACCCAGGACGCGCTGGAGAGACTATGTCTCTCAGCTGGCCTGGGCACGCCTTGGGATCCCCCGGGATGAGCTGGATGAAGTGGCTCGGGAGAGGGAAGTCTGGGAGTCCCTCCTAAAGCTGCTGCCCCCGCGACCCGACCCCGGATAAGCGGAAGAAGATGGATGGATGGATGGATGGATGGATGGATGGATGGATGATAACATATATATACAATTTATCTAACAATTCCCCCCTGTTTTATCATAAGTTCCCGGAGAACAACCCATCACCCATATGGCCACTTCAAAAAGATTTTCAGCCAAGGGATCACATTTCGCAAGAACTAACTTACACTCAGGAGGAAACTGAGTCACAATCGGCAAAGCTAGGGTCAAGAAACAAACCGGACAGGTTTACCACAATAGAGTCGCCGACCGGGTTGTCACTAGAGAAGGAACCCGCGTCGATCGAAAGGTCATCCCTTTGGAGCAACGGGAAAGTCTCAGCTGGTGGAGAGATAGCAGTTGTAATTAGTCTGTTAATTAGGGATCGGAGACAAGGGATGCAACAACATCCACACAAGGTCAAAATGGCAGAGAAAACGGCTATGGAGACCAGGGCAGAGGAAACCAGGGTGCGGTACTTTCCGAACACGTTCAACCAGTCGGTCCAAACCTCTGTGTTCACCCCACTGTGCTCCTTCATCTTCCCGTTCAAGGTCCGCAGGCCCTCAAGGGCCTGGGACAGGCTTCCGCCGGCTGCAGTATTATTCGGAATAAACGTGCAACATTGCTCACCGAACATGGCGCAGACACCGCCCTCCTTTGAGAGTAGCATGTCAAGGGCCATTCGATTCTGGAAAGCCATGAGGGAAGTAGCGGCCAGTTGGCAGTGGACCGCCTTGAAACCCGCCTCGGACCAGTTTCCAAGCCTCTGCACGTTGTAATGGACGTAGTTAATCCTGTCAACATTTTTGTTAATAGTACACCACCAACACAGGGCGGATTCAAAACCAGCTGCTATCTGATTCACCAGCTTATACTCATCCGGTACTCCTCTAGGAACACCAATGGCGTCAATGTAAGTTGGATTAGCCGCGCCCCGCCATTCGGCGTTTCGTTTCGTTCTCGGCCAGAATACGGGAACCACGGACTTAGCAAAAGATGTTAGATCATAAGAGGACATCGGTATCAAATGAACAGGTAGCAATAGGGTTACCAAAGCGCAAATTCCGGAGCTGTCGAAAGGCAACCTATCATAAAGTTTGTTACTATCACACCAAAACCAAACATCACTACGAGCAATGGGCAAAAAAGGGGCAGTGACATTGGTCATGGACCCACACCATAGAGGAGGTAGGGCGCCGAGCTTCTCACCGGTACCAGGTAATCTAATACATGTAAAATTACCCTTAGCTACATCGGACGAAAAAAGGGGTTTATATTTTGTCATAGAGGCAACAGGGTAAACCTTATCCCATTTAAAACAATCATGAGTGGGTGAAATGGATAGGCTTAACATTAAAGTAACAGCACACTTAGGACCTATATTCGCAGGTATGATTTTCAAAAGAGGTCTTGGACCCATGCATGCAATGCAACTGGTGTCAGCCATCTTTGCGGCCTGCTCAGCCATAAGAAGCCAGTTGTTGGTATGACCGCTTATCCCTGTGGAGGCCACAAAATAGCTGTCTACATCAGTGAGGAGCGTACTTGTGATTTTTGCTCCCGCTGACAGGGTGTAATTATTTGTAACGGGACGGTCTGCGACCGACATTGTTCTATTAAGGCAAATAGCAATAGGAAAGCGAGGATCGATTCCAGAGGACCAAGCCCACAGTTGAAAACCCCAACAAGAAGTGTTAAACAAGGTGGCATTTGGAGGACGAATTTTACCATCAGGGAGTGTAAGAGTCAAAAGGAGGCTTGTGCCCTGATTTTTCAAAGTCACTCGTTTAGCAAAGAACACAGCCTCTTCACTGGAACCAGAGAGCGGGGTGACCATTTCGAAACCTTTCAAACTTTTCATAGGTAAAATAATAGAAGAAGATGTATTAGGAGCCACAGTAAACATTAATGAGTTATTGTAAGTCCAAGACAAAAGCCATGGTACGCAAGTTGGAACGCAGACGGTTCCTGGAATACAAACAACCTGATCAAAAGGGGATTTAGTGTCGCGCTTATGTCTAGCAATTTTTCCCCCATGAGCCATATCAATTAGAATTAGCGTTGGTAGCTGCCTGAGAGAAGAATGTTCGAGGCTCATGGTACTCTATCCATACAAATAAAATAACCCCCGAAAAAAAATATAATGGTAACACAAACCAGCAAAAGCAACCAAAAGCACATGGTAGACTTTGCGCAGGCCACAGCCTGATTAAAGCACTCACCAAATGACTCTCTAATGCTCATGTTTTTGGATCTCCTCAGAGTCAACACCCTGAGCTTCGGGTTGGTGTCTTGGAAATTGACTTCTGCTAGCTTTCGTGTCAACCCTGGATCTTGGCACCAGGATCAGGCACTATTACCAGACTTTGTCACCTTCCGTACTTTAGGTTGGGTCTGCAGAGATCACCTTTTTACAATGAGATAAATGAATCCACGTGTTGCGTTCGGCTATTTTCAAAGCATTAGGTGTCGTGAGTAGTACCAAAAAAGGACCTTCCCACTTGGGTGAATGCCAATTCTTCCTCTTGATACTCTTGATCAAGACCCAGTCTCCCGGTACCATTTTGGGGTCTTCCTGCGGAGAAATGGGTTCATCATCAGTGTTATTGGTTAGATTCTTTTGATGTTCCAACATTTTTCTCATGTAATCAGCTAACGTGGCTTCCTCGGGGATCTCCCACGTGTTCTTGAACTGAAGAAGCCTGTAAGGCCTTCCAAACATTGTTTCATAGGGAGTTAGCCCTGTTGTACTTGTAATATTTATGTGAATTTTGACCAGGTCTAAGCACTGAGTCCATGGTCGTTTGGTTTCCTCCATACATTTCTTTAATCTGTTTTTTATAGTCGCGTTAGATCTCTCAACAAGGGCTGCTGATTGTGGATGATAAGAACAATGGTTCTTTAAATTTATGTGGAACATTCTCCCAATGTTATGCACTATTTGATTTACAAAATGTGGACCATTGTCGCTGTAAATTGTTTCCGGAATACCGTATCTTGGAATGATGTCTTTGCATAAGGCTTTTGCCACTGTGAGTGCATCAGCATGTTTGGTAGGAAATGTTTCTACCCATTTAGAAAATGCGTCTATTATGACTAAACAATATTCTTTCCCTTCACATTTATGTAATTGGATATAATCCATATGTATTGTCTGAAATGGATACAATGGAGTCGGGAATTTCCCTCTCTGAGGTCTTAAATTGCCTTGTGGGTTATGTTTAGCACAGATCAAACACGCTCTGCAAAATTGTTTTGAAAAAGCTGCAAAGCCGTATGTTGTATAAATAGCTTCAACTTGTTTCACCATACCCTCGTCGAGACATGGGTGACCCCATGACTCGAAATAGCAGCCCATTTAGAAAACAGATATGTCCGCTTTCCCATGGAATTTAACTGACTCATCAGTCAGGGGACTCCATCATCCCAGCGGAATTTAACTGTTTCTAATTGCACTTGATAGGGTCTAGAATTGTCAAGGTTTTAAGTGACCTCTTGTCACTGCACTTCCATTACTTTCAACAGAATCAAGATTCGTACTCACAGTCTGCTGGGCCTTCTCCTCGGATGATCTCGTCAACCACTCCGGCGTCCAACCGACTGATCGAGACAGCCCCGTGAAAAGGGTTTCTCTATCTATATGCCTTGGCCAAGGACTTGTCCTGCGTCGGAAAGTCGGCCGGAACCCCGAAATAGGTCTTTTGAGATCCCGGACGAGCCCCCAAAAATCTGTTAGGTTCAGATTCAGCAAAAGGATCAGCAGACAAACCAGTGAGACAGAATGTTGAATCTTTTCTCGCGAGGAGTACATCCAGACTTACAGCAATCCAAAATACACTAAAGGTCTTGTTTACACTCCTCTCTTTTTATTCAGGAATGCCCTACCTACAATGTGAGACTAGCCCCTGATAGGTGGGGGGGAAAGCGTGGGCTTTGTCTCATGAGAGAAGAAACGAGATTCTATGTGAAACTAGAAGTCGCAGACAGGATCCCGTGAGAAACGAAAAGTGTGCAAGGATAAAATGTTATGGGAAACAAAGTAGTCATGTGAAAAGAGTGCATAGACAAAATGACATGTGCAGACATCAACAACTTTCTTGGATTCCCAGATGTGAAGAAGGTCAGGAAGCTCCAGACAGCATCGTTTGACTTGTTGTGGACTAGATGATGTCTGCAAGAAGAAACAGCAAGCATTCTGCGCAATAACTTTATTAATAAGTACTCATTAGGGAACGCATGATAACATATATATACAATTTATCTAACAATGCCGGTCCGACCTGGCAGACCCAAACGCTCTGTGAGGGTCTGCTGGGAACATCTGGCAGAATCCCCTGTCAGGAAGAGCTTCAACTCCCACCTCCGGCAGAGCTTTTCCCACGTCCCGGGGGAGGCAGGGGACATTGAGTCCGAGTGGACCATGTTCCGGGCCTCCATTGTTGAGGCGGCCAACCAGAGCTGTGGCCGTAAGGTCGTTGGTGCCTGTCGTGGCGGCAATCCCCGAACCCGCTGGTGGACACCGGCGGTAAGGGATGCCGTCAAGCTGAAGAAGGAGTCCTATCGGGCCGTTTTGGCCTGCGGGACTCCGGAGGCAGCTGACAGGTACCGGATGACCAAGTGGAACGCGGCTTCGGCGGTTGCTGAGGCAAAAACCCGGGCGTGGGAGCAGTTTGGCGAGTTCATGGAGAATGACTTTCGGACGGCTTCGAGGAAATTCTGGTCCACCATCCGGCGTCTCAGGAGGGGGAAGCAGTGCAACGTCAACACTGTTTACAGTGGGGATGGCGTGCTGCTGACCTCGACTCGGGACGTCGTGAGTCGGTGGGGAGAATACTTCGAAGACCTCCTCAATTCCACCTACACGACTTCCATTGAGGAAGCAGGGCCTGGAGACTCTGAGGCGGATTCTCCAATCTCTGGGGTCGAAGTCACTGAGGTAGTTAAAAAACTCCTCGGTGGCAAGGCCCCGGGGGTGGATAAGATCCGCCCGGAGTTCTTAAAGGCTCTGGATGTTGTGGGGCTGTCATGGCTGACACGCCTCTACAACGTTGCGTGGACATCGGGGACAATGCCTCTGGATTGGCAGACTGGGGTGGTGGTCTTTAAGAAGGGGGACCGGAGGGTGTGTTCCAATTACAGGGGAATCACACTCCTCAGCCTCCCTGGTAAGGTCTATTCAGGGGTGCTGGAGAGGAGGGTCCGTCGGGAGGTCGAACCTCGGATTCAGGAGGAGCAGTGTGGCTTTCGTCCTGGCCGTGGAACAGTGGACCAGCTCTACACCCTCGGCAGGATCCTCGAGGGTGCATGGGAGTTCGCCCAACCAGTCCACATGTGTTTTGTGGACTTGGAGAAGGCGTTTGACCGTGTCCCTCGGGAGGTTCTGTGGAGGGTGCTTCTGGAGTACGGGGTGCCGAGCCAACTGATAAGGGCGGTTCAGTCCCTGTATCACCGATACCAGAGTTTGGTCCGCATTTCCGGCAGTAAGTCGGATTCGTTCCCAGTGAGGGTTGGACTCCGCCAAGGCTGAACTTTGTCACCGACTCTGTTCATAATTTTTATGGACAGAATTTTGGGGCGCAGCCGAGGCGTTGAGGGGGTCTGGTTTGGGGACCTCAGCATTGCGTCTCTGCTTTTTGCAGACGACGTGCTGCTGTTGGCTTCTTCAGGCCGTGATCTCCAGCCATCACTGGAGTGGTTCCCAGCCGAGTATGAAGCGGTCGGGATGAGGGTCAGCACCTCCATACTGAGTCCATGGTCCTCGATCGGAAAAGGGTGGAATGCCCTCTACGGATCGGGGATGAGATCCTGCTCCAAGTGGAGGAGTTTAAGTATCTTGGGGTCTTGTTCATGAGTGAGGGGAGGATGGAGCGCGAGATCGACAGACGGATCGGTGCAGCGTCGGCAGTAATGCCGACTCTGTACGGGTCCGTCGTGGTAAAGAGAGAGCTGAGCCAAAAGGCAAAGCTCTCAATTTACCAGTCGATTTACGCTCCTACCCTCACCTATGGTCACAAGCTATGGGTCGTGACTGAAAGAATGAGATCCCGGATACAAGTGGCCGAAATGAGTTTTCTCCGCAGGATGTCCAGGCTCTCCCTTAGAGATAGGGTGAGAAGCTCGGTCATCCGGGAGAGACTCGGAGTAGAGTCGCTACTCCTCCACGTTGAGAGGAGCCAGATTAGGTGGCTCGGGCATCTCATCAGGATGCCTCCTAGACGCCTCCCTGGGGAGATGTTCCGGGCATGTCCCACCGGTAGGAGACCCCGAGGACGACCCAGGACGCGCTGGAGAGACTATGTCTCTCAGCTGGCCTGGGAACGCCTTGGGATCCCTCGGGATGAGCTGGATGAAGTGGCTGGGGAGAGGGAAGTCTGGGAGTCACTCCTGAAACTGCTGCCCCCGCGACCCGACCCTGGATAAGCGGAAGAAGATGGATGGATGGAAGATTGTGAAATGTGAGCGGTGTGGATAAAAAAGCACAGAATGTGCAAAAAAATAAAATAAAACAGACGGAGATATCTGGCTAACTGGATAGGTTGTTTGCTAGCTTTCTGCCTGGCTTGCAAACTACACTGTAAAAAATGTTGGGTGAACTTCAACAAATTTCAATAACATTTTAAGTTGAATAATTCAAGTAAATGTATTATGTTTTGCTAGTGTGAAAATAGTTTTTCCTGCATTTTACAGAACATTCGTCCCTAAGAACCCCAAATTAAAGATGCAAGTCAAAACAACTTGCTTGCTTTGTGGCGCTGACATTGTTGCCTTGAATGTCGGTAATCTATATTTTAAATATTTTTCCACTGTTGTAGTACAAAAATACAAGTTGTGCTTTTTACAGTCAAGCTTACTAACAAGCTAGCTTGGTGGATATTAGCTGGATTTTTCATAGAGCATTCGAAGCAAACCGATTTTTCATCTCACTTCAAATAAGATGTTTTTCCATTTACAAAAACAGACCATTGGCTCCTAGATGAATGCAAGAAAGCATTTTCCCTTTGTTTTTTGGAATTGTTATCCCGCCATCATTCTTTGCAGCGCTTGCATCTTTTTTCCCCCTTTTCTGTTCCATATCCTATTCCAGTTGTATTTTTAAAGAAAAGAATAATGTGTGTGTGCGTATGCCATCATTTTGCAAAGTTTTCAGTTGTTCCTCCAGGCATGGATTTACCATTACAAATGGTTCACTGTATTTTACAAACACGTTTTTTTCAATGTTATTTTATTTTTCTTCTCCAGTCACAATGAGCGAAAGGTGATGTGCAAGCACCCTGTCTCAGGAGCTCCCTCGCAAGACAACTGTATCTTCGTGGTGAATGAACAGTAAGTCTGTTTTAAGTTAAAACACGACAGTGGCACTAATGATGATCACAGTTTATCTTGGTTTTCAGCAGGTTTTTGCAACTTTACATTGTTGTGTTATTTAGCAGTGGCAAGCAATTCAGGTCTCTGCTGGCGTAAACACTATCAAAAGCAATGACTTCCCTTTAAAGCCTTCATTTTAATATTTGCTTTGTTTTTATTTATTCCTAACAGTCTCTTTTTTTCTGAATGTTTCCTTGGATGCACTGCTTCAAGTACAGTTTAGATTTTTTGGGGGGGAGGGCTATCAGATTTCAGCCTGTGTGTTGATGACATGGTGACAGGCATCTTCATTGTCTGTTTTTATGCTGTTTTTGTTGTCCATTGTCGTGATTTACTTTTTATTTGACTCTGTCTAATTTGTAGTCATGGTTTTGCATTCTTATTATTTTTGCCATCTTGTCTTCCTCCTGTTCTTTTAGTGTGAAATATGGAAAGCTTGTCCATCCTGACAAGCCCCTAGAGGCTGACACCAGGTAATAAACCCTAATAATTACAGAAAGAGTAGGTTTTGCTTTTGGCTTTTTCTGTCAAGACTACTATCATTCGAATTCTTACCGGTAAGCGGGATGCATGCAAGGTGGTGAAAAGTAAATTATAGTAATGTATTAAGTTTATTCAAAAATTTCTCTGATTTCCCTTAAGAAATAATTAAAATTGTAGAAGCTCCAGCTCTCTTCACCGTTTTTCTACCCATATCTGATTTCAACAAAAAAATCGTGTGATGGAAAACTTCAAGGTTTTCCAAAGCCTTTGCTTTGGTATGACAAAATTTACTTTAAGCAAACCCAAAGAAAGAAGTCGCATGGTGTTAAGTTGAGGCTCCAGACTGGCCAAGACAAAAAAATTAAAATACATTCTTTAGAACAGGGGTGTCAAACATTTTTTTTTCACGGGCCGCATTGTAGTCATAGCTTCTTTTGGAGGGTCATTATGACTGTCAACCCAAATAAATGTATGAGCACCTATATATACAGCAAAAGCTACAAAACAAACTGACAACTCGTTTTCAAATCAGATGAGTAAAAACTGGTCAAATATTTACAAAAAAAGATATTAAAAGTGAAGACAATTTGCAATTCTAGTAATGACACACAAATTTGATGCACAATTTGTCTTCGCGGGCCACATAAAATGATGTGGCGGGCCATATCTGGCCCCCGGGCCTTGAGTTTGACACCTGTGTTTTAGAAGTATTTTAAATTGGTAAATAAACTAGTGATTACATTACTTTTTACCCACTTTGTAATGCATGTAGGCAAAATTGTTGATTTCAATAGTTTTCAAAAATAATTCTGTTGGACAGTTCAACAGCAATGTTTAATTTTATTAGTAAATTATCACTAAAATGATATATACAGTATATCATGCTATACGGATTGTCAATTTTAAATTATTTCTGACTGGGCTTTTTTCTCTCTAGAAGGCCATTAATTATGCCTACATGTCTTATCCGTCACCTTTCTTTCTTCAAGTGAAGTGTTTCACTCATCTTTCATTCACCCCTACTAAAACGAACAACCATCAACATTTCCAATATAGATGCAAATATACTGTTGTCACATTACATTATGTCAGGGAGTACAGCCAAGCTAAGCGGAGCTCCTCACAGCTGGTGTTGTGAGCCATAAAGGTCAACTGATAATTCAACTGAATATTACTGGACTCCCTGACTTTTACAATGAAAAGAAGAGCAATTTGGAAATAGTTGATTACAATAACAGCTAGGCAGTGTGGCTGTAGAATGTCGATCAATGTAGTGCACAATGTTGACTAAATAAGACAGAGTAAGTGTGGCAAGTTGACCTGATGCTAAGTTAGCGGTGATAAATCTGCAGTCAAAGTGGAAAAAATTAATTAGTACTCATCTTTGAAATGGCCAAATTCTCAAAAACCTGAGTCATTTTATGATCGGGTTATCTTTTAAGCCACAGATACAACAGTATTACCGTCCATTTGCTCCTACAAATCTCCAAATGAATTTAAGCGTGACCATCTATCTATTAGCACTCTCCTCTGCTAACTATGGTAATTTGCATTCATAATTTTCACTTAATTTTCTGTTGATTTTTGCACTGAACCATCCATTCTGTTGATTTTTTTTTTTATCATGTTCTTGAATCTATATTAAACACTGGCAGTCTTAACTAATCATCACTTGTTGCCAGCTAACATAACAAACACTGCTCAAAAAATTTAAAGGAACAGTTTTTTATCAGGGTGTGGCATGAATTCAATTACACTTTTCTGACAAGGTTTTGGTCAGGTACGTGGCAGAGGGGGTTGTTAATCAGTTTCAGCTGCCTTGGTGTTGATGGAATTCAAAACAGGTGCACTAGAGGGGCAACAATGAGATGGTCCCTAAAACAGGACTGGTTTTGCAGGTGGAGGCCATTTCAAGTTCCTCCCTCTTGATCTTTTTTAACTGTTTTTTCACAAGTGTTGGCTTTAGCTAGAGTCATTATCACGACTGGGAGCATGAGGCGATTTCTTAACCCTCCTGAAGTTGCGCAGATTGTCCAACTCCTCCAGGATGGCACATCCATGCGTGCTGTTGCAAGAAGATTTGATGTGTCTCCCAGTACAATCTCCAGAGCATGGAGGAGATTCCAGGAGACAGGCAGTTACTCTGGGAGAGCTGGACAGGGCCGTAGACGGTCCTCATCCCATCAGCAGGACCGATATCTGCTGCTTTGTGCAAGGAGGAACAGGTTGAGCACTGCCTGAGCCCTACAGAATGACCTCCAGTAGGCTACTGGTGTGAATGTCTCTGCCTAAACAGTCAGAAACAGACTTCACGAGGGTGGCCTCAGGGCACGACGTCCTGTAGTGTGTCCTGTGCTCACTGCTCAGCACCGTGGAGCTCAATTGGCATTTGCCATAGAACACCAGAATTGCCAAGTCAGCCACTGGCGCCCTGTGCTTTTCACAGATGAGAGCAGGTTTACCCTGAGCACCTGTGATAGATGTGAAAGGGTCTGGAGAAGCCAAGGAGAGCGCTATGCTGCCTGCAACATCATTCAGCTTGACCGGTTCGGTGGTGGGTCAGTGATGATCTGGGGAGGCATTTCCATGGAGGGACGAACAGACCTCTACAGGCTAGAGAACGGCCGTCTGACTGCCATTAGGTATTGAGATAAAATCCTGGCACCCATGGTCAGACTCTACGCTGGTGCAGTAGGTCCTGGGTTCCTAGTGATCCACGGCAATGCCCGGCCTCATGTGGCAAGAGTATGCAGACAGTATCTGGAGGATGAAGGAATTGACACAATTGAATGGCCCTCACGATCACCTGATCTAAACCCGAAAGAACACCTCTGGGACATAATGTTTCGGTCCATCAGACGCTGCCAGGTTGCTCCTCAGACTTTACAGGAGCTTGCTGATGCCCTTAGACAGATCTGGGAGGACATCCCACAAGACACCATCTGTCGTCTCATTAGAAGCATGCCTTGACGTTGTCAAGCATGCATACAAGCTCGTGGGGGCCATACAAGATATTGAAAAGAATTTTGAGTTGCAGAAATTGAATATAGGCAATAAGGACGAGCCTGCGATATCATTTTTTCACTTTGATTTTTGGGGTGTCTGTAGACTGAGCCCTCTGTAGGCTGAAAACCTTTATTTCCATCAAAATATGTGGTATCCTTTTGTTCCTGAGACATTAAACTGTCCATATCAGTATAGATATCCCCCCAAAAAAATGTCACCATTGAAATCTGATGTGTTCCTGTAATTTTTTTGAGCAGTGTATTATGCCAACCGGTTGAAGCTCTCTTTGTTTGCTCTTAGCAACTTTGGCTTCAAAGATATTCCTCATTTCATTTTTTGGTTAAAATTACAAACTATGTTTGACATTTGGAAAAGTTGATGTCAAACATTGAAAAATTACTTAGATAATCAAGATTACATCATTAATTCAACACCACTGCTGAGCAGACTGCTTTGTGGTTTCCCAATGTCTGTTCCACATCCAAAAAGCACAGTACAGCTTCGGTTGCCTGTTTCAAATGGCTGTGGGTGTCAATTTCTCATCCAGCGTCCTTCTTTGCACATGCTCTTGTACGCATCTGTGTGCTCAGAGCTATGCTGTTCTTAAAATTAAGTGTAGTCTGGTGCAAAGTACAATTACTTATTGTATGTTGCCTGTGGAAATGCATTTGCCTAACAAAAGCAGAAGCAAACTGTTAACAGTGCAGTTGTTAAGAGCTCAGACAAGAGAGAAAAGTGAACTAACGAAAAGCAAACTACCCTGTCGAATGGTTGCCGCTCGCGGGTGGATTTTCTGGTATTGTCTGGAATCCACTTTTCTTTTTCTTCTTGGGTGTTGAATTCTCGATTGAGGCTTTTTCCAACAACAAAGAAACTTTCCAAATAAGTCCAGATCATTCTCTTTTTTATTTATTGTACTTGAGTCATGATCAATTTACATTTTAAATCCTTGGAGAGGAAAGACAGTCTTTCATCTGGGGCTCTCAGTTTCTTAATAAAAGTTACATAGCTATCACTACTCATCATTCAAGTCACTGAAGCCCTTCATTTCCTTATCTTCCTGTCGCTCATGAAGACATAGATGATGTCTGTTTAATGAGACTGGTATTGATTGCTGGAGTACAATTTGACATAGAATTGAATGATCCTCATCTTAGTAGCAGAAACACACGCAATGTGGTACACGCTGATGTACACACACAGCCATTTTTACGGAGCATTTTTACTTTTAGGTAAATTTAAATTGAATTCACACTCGTATATATTTGAGTTGCACACACAAAGAAAACCCTATTTGTCGAGCAGTTACGTATGTTGATTGATCTGAACCTGAAATTATCGCTGCAATTAAATCAAATTTATTTAAAATTAATTCTGTGGACTATAGAATGTTTGTGCCACACTGAGAAGCACTGCGTCTTGTTTCTGTATTGTTCCACCTAGGATAGTTTAAGGTTAATTGCCATAACAATTTTCCGGCCTGTGTTCATTTTTGTATGTCATACAGATCAAAACTTTAATCTCTCTGTGTGTCTTAACTTGTGGCAGGACAACGCCAAAGCCAGAGGAGGAAAATAGCGGCAATAAAAAGGAGCGTCCCATGAGCACCATGAGCGAAGCGTCCAACTACACAGGTGGCTCAGACAACAGCAACTTCACCGGGAGCCCTGCCACTACTTTGACTCACTCTTCGTCATTCACACGGGTCAGTATAGCCTTGAAAAAAATCACACTGGTGTTAGATTTCTGAGATGACCTATCACAGTTTGCACTGAGTTTGCAATTTGCAAAACTGTAGTATTAAATAAACTTAACATAAACACCACTGTAAGGGAAGGTGACAATTGAGCCTTTTCAATTATTGTTGAGGATCAAAGGCTTGATTAAATGAAAAGCAATTACCGTATTTTCCGGACTAAAAGTCGCTCCGGAGTACAAATCGCATTAGCCATAAAATGCACCCTAAAGGGGGAAAAAAAATCATATATAAGTCGCACCAGAGTTTAAGTCGCATTTTGGGGGAAATTTATTTGACAAAATCCAACACCAAGAACAGACATGAACCAGCAACAACAGGCTAAACGATACGGTATGCTAACGTGACATAAACACAAATGAGGAGCTGAGAACGGGCCTGACGTTATTCAAATAACTATAACATAAATAACCCGTTTTTTAAACCATCTGTGTCACTCCAAATTAAATCCATCGATCATATTCTTCGTCCGTGTGCGGCGCATCGCTGATGTCAGACTCGCCGTCGTTAGTTGCAGTTCAAATTATTCTACAGGCCTATATAACGATATATAAACTATATATCAAATAACAATGATATAAACAACAATTTTATCGAACCATCCGTGTCACTCCAAATCATTAAATCCATCGGAATCTTCGTCTTGTGTCACTTAAAAAAACAAAAAACAAAAAACAAAAACAGTTGTTGACTCCGGAGCTATGTGCGCCGCTGACGTCAGACGAGATATATCAAATAAATGTAATATAAACAACAATTTTATCGAACCATCCGTGTCACTCCAAATCATTAAATGCATTGGAATCTTCGTCTTGTGTCACTTGAAGAAAAAAACAAAAAAAAACACAGCTGTTGGCTCCGGAACTATGTACACCGCTGACGTCAAACTAGATATAGCAAATAAATGCAATATAAACAACAATTTAACTAACCATCCATGTCACTCCAAATCATTAAATCCATCGGAATCTTCATCTGCTGTGTCACTTAAAAAAAAAAACATAAAAACCAGCTGTTGACTCCGGAACTATGTGCGCCGCTGACGTCAGCCTCGTCGTCAGTTGCGGCTCCAATTATTCCACAGATCTACGTATATAACTATATTGTAGCGTTACTAAAGTACCAGGATAAACGTGGGTTTGGTAACCGGCTCTTTATTTCACAAAACAAGAGCTCAACTTATGAGCCAACACACAGTGCTATAAGCAAGCGCCCTGGATCGCTCTTCCCGTCTCCCCCCCTGCTGCCTTCGCGCCCTTGCTAGACAATCAGAAACTACTGAAGTCTAACAACATAGACGTTGCTACTCTAAATAAACTATATATCAAATAACTATAACATAAATAAAAAGTTTATCGAACTATCTGTGTCATTCCAAATCATTAAATCTCCTGATTTTGGAACACAATGAATGGAACTCATTGTCAGTGAGGCTCCAATTATTCCACAGCCATAGTGCACCCTCTTGCAGTTTAAAGTGAAAATAACATGTGAAGTGATCAACTATACTAGTAAGTAAGTAATATGTTAATGATCAAGTAAAAATGTGTGAATAATTACACATATAAGTCACTCCTGAGTATATGTCACCCCCCCCACCCAAACTATGAAAATACCCGCAACTTATAGAAAAATACGGTATTTAACTGGAGGCCACTTGCTAGAAATGTTGCTTTTACATAAATGCATCTATTTTTGCCATCGGTTTTAGAGGATTGAAGCTTCACGGTTACTTTAGTAGAAAGTGTTACTAATCGAAGGACTTCAGACTGTTTGTTATTTAAAATGCAGATGCGCAAAAAGCAGCTTTTGAGTCTGTAAACGTGCCCCTAAAAATCAAATCGGAGTCTTCAGGCTGTCATGAATAAGTTGTTCACTGGTTGAAAGAGTTAAAAAAAAAACATCTTATGCGCAGTATTTATGTATTCATGAGAAATCATAATTTATAAACTTGAATGGATCTAGTTTTGTGCACTGCTAGGGGGACAAAAATGGATGGTATAAAAAAAAATGGAAAACTGAGTATAAATTATGAATTTAAATGCGTTGCTGTCAATTTAAGATGCAGAGTAATGTGGCAACTCAGCTGAAATAACAAATTATGTAACAAAGATTGCTACTGTTGAGATCCCCTTAAGCAAGACGACCTACTTTAAACATCGGCAGAGGTTTAGATTGTTGTATTGTAGATGCAATATACGAATCAGTGATTCTCTTCAATAGTGTATATCTTACTATTTAAAATAGATTTGAAAACAAGTGTGTATTCTGTGAATATTGGCAAGTAATGCTTTGTCTTTCTATTTCTTGGTGAAAGAGTAAAAAAAAAAAACTTTATTTTAATACGTATACTTTATACTTTTGTGCATTGTCGGCACAAAACACACTAAAGGTGACCAAAAAAATGGTGCCTAAATTATTAATTTGATTGATTGGCAGCCCATGACTTCAACTAAAATGTTAACTTGAAAATACCATATATATAATAAGTTTGCCTATATTTTCTATTTTAACAGCCTTCTAGGTCTTCCAAAAAAGTTCACAACTTTGGCAAGAGGTCCAACTCTATAAAGAGAAACATAAATGCCCCAGTGGTCAAAAGCAGCTGGCTTTATAAACAGGTAAGGCAGAAAGTTGCACTCATGGTGATGAGTATATTTTACTCATCTGTTTATTAGAAGCAGAGTAGCAACAAGGAAGCAAGTCTACAGAAGTTCATCAGCTTGCAAAAGAGCTTGGCTGTAATACCCACCAGCAGACCTTCACTCCCTGCCTGTAAACCTGTCAACAAATTTCTCTCTCACAGATGAAAACTCATCTGCGCCTCTTTTAAATCCTGACCTTCTTTTGAGGTAGGATCTGTGGAGGAAGTCAGAATCAGTAGTCAGTCAAAGTAGTCACTGCAAACATCATCAAAAAGCAGGGTAAAATAAATAAGATATCTGTTTACTACTGATGGGTTAGTAGAAAAACAAGGTGTAATAAGGCAGCAGAGAGGAAAAAGAAATGACGTAAGTAAAAAAAAAAAAAAAAGGGTTATACATGTCAGTGAGCAAGAATAAATATTAGTTAGGGGAAAATGAAGCTTCACATTTGCTTCGTGAACCGGTTTTATTTTTTTTACTGTAAATGACAGTTAGTTTAAATAAGTGATTCAAGAAAGTCAATCCAATTTTGAACAGTAAGCACCATCTGGAAGTGTAAAAAAATATAACTGGTTCATGAAGCAAATTTGAAGCTTCATTTTCCCACCCCAAGTAAATGTTGACTGATTTTACTGTTAACTTTGACCTCTAAGGACAGTACAGGCATGAAGCTATGGAAGAAGAGGTGGTTTGTTCTGTCGGACATGTGCCTTTTCTACTACCGTGGTAAGGAGACTCAATAGACTAAAGACATTGTCATTGAAAACAATATTGAACAAAGTATTGATGATTTTATAACCATATTTTAATGTCATTGTTATGATGTGTTGCAGATGAAAAAGAAGACAGCATCCTTGGTAGTATCCTCCTCCCGAGCTTTCATATCTCCATGTTGTCAGTGGATGACCACATCAGCAGAAAATATGCCTTTAAGGTAAAAGTTCTCATCGTGACTGATATAACCACATAGCAATGGGGATTTATGTCATCAGCATGACAGATATTTTGAGTGGGGTCATGCTTATTTTTTGTTATAAATTGGATTAAAGAAGCCACAACACACTCAGACAAATCTAGGATGTCAACAGAAATCATATCAAGGCATTGTGCAGTTTGATGCTTCTCTTTCGCTGTCTCTCTTAATATCTCTTTCTTGTAGGCCACTCACCCCAATATGAGGACGTACTATTTCTGCACTGACACAGCCAAAGAAATGGAGTCCTGGATGAAAGTCATGACAGACGCTGCCCTTGTCCACGGTGGACCTGTCAAAAATTCTGCGGGGAAATGCCCACAAATAGACATGTTAGTTTTTATGTCATATTTGATATTGTTATCATAATGCAACCCTAATGAAAAACTCGCATGAGAAACAAAAACAGCAAAGACGCACAATTTTATTTTTATCTTATTCACTGCCATTGACAGCTATAGACGTCAAAGATTCATTTTAACAGAGCCGACGATGAATGATTTTCAATACTATACAGTGGGCTTCATACTTTTTGAGAATTTCTCTCTTTTATGACAATTACATTTTAGAACACTACTTATATGTTTGATCTTGGAGCATAAATCTGAGTTTTCTGTATTTACAATTAACATAATTTTTTTTTTTGATTCTGTGACAGGGTGGACAAGTTTAAAGTAGATCAGCCGGCACCTCAGGAATTGAACAACCTATTGAACAACAGAGTCTTCAGCCGACCAGAGATCCAAAACAATGAACGAAATCGTGTGCCTGTACGTCAACATTCCTTATCACGAGCTGATGAGAAACGACTGAAAGATACTGATAAACCGCACGGCGAGAAGGAGCGAGAGTACTACACCTTACAGAAAGATGGGGGGAGGTATTGCTTAAAGCAAGACTGTGTTAGCTACATGTTCCAAAGGGATGGCGACAAGTATCTCCTGCACAAGGGAGGTGAAAAGTACATGCTGCAGAAGGATGTCGAAAGGTACTCCATCCAAAGGGACTTGGACAAGTGCTCAATTCGGAAAGTAGACGACAAATACAGAGCGACGCCAACAGAAGAGAAACTTGCGACAACTAAAGTTGGTGATAAATGTTTTTTGTCAAATGATGAAGAAGACGCATTCCTACTGCAAAAAATGGGAATCCCGCCCACCCTTGTAAAAGAAACACAGAAATACGTCCCTCAGAGAGAAGTGAGGAGGCAGCTTTCATTAAAGGAAACACAGAGTAAATATGGAACATTACAAATTGTGGACAAATATAACACTTTGAAGGAAGTTAGGAAATACAGCACGCTCAGAGAAGGGGATAAATATGCAACTCTAAGAGACTTGGAAAAGTATGCTACGCTTCGTCATGGGAATGAACACCGCTTCCAGCAAGATACCAGTGTCGAGCTGTCTCACACAAAAATAAGCAACCTAAAACTACAACCAGCCCAGGCGGCTGCCATTGCAGCAGCAGTGTCTGCTTCCCGCCAGGGCCAGGCCACACTCACGCTGCCAAAACCTACACAGGTGAACGGATCAGGGTCAGTAGACAACACAGCAAAAAACGAATACCAGGCGAGGGTTGCAGCGACTCCAGTTCAGGAACCAGCTAGAGGTTTGTCCAGAACCAATTCCATTCAGCAGTTGGAGCAGACGAGTCGCAGGACTCGGACAGTAGATGATAGAAGGTAAGATGGCTGTGAGATATTGTCAAGAAGCATCAAATCCTGTATTTTCTGCACCATAAGGCGCTTCGGGTTAAAAGGCGCAAACTCATTTCCGGGGGCTTTTCTGTACTTAATCCACTCAGGATGCACCGCATTATAGGGCCATGACTTACGGTTAAAAAAAAAAAATAAAAATAAAAAAAAAAGTCACAGGAGCAAGGCAGTCAATTCCCGTTGTACTTTATTCTACTATTTAATCATGTACTGTATTGTACTCACATTGTTAATCGATACGTAAATCCATCAAAATCCTCATCTGCTGTATCCAAATGAAACAGTTTGGCTAGTTCGCCATTAAACATGCCAAGTTCATTCTCGTCGTTGTCACGTTGCTATTCTGCAATGATCCTGGCATTCCATAAAGCTCTAATTGTGCCTCGTAAGCATGTCTCTTTGTCTATGCCATTTTAGAGGGTCCTAATGCTTTGCAAAAACGATAGTATTTATTTATCAATGGTGGCGGAGGTACGTACTCTACGTGGAACGTACAGTCGTCTGATTGGTTTACCGCCCTGATCTACGTAAAACGTAATGTCCCCTGATTGGTTCATCAGGTCTACATATTATGTCTATATATTACGTCTCGGTGTGGCGGAAGCCGCACAAAACAACTTTACAGATTTGCGCAAACGATAGTATTTATTTATTAAGGAGGTACATACGCTACGTGTTAAGTACAGTCCTCTAATTGTTTTGTTTTTTCACCGATCTACGTAGAACGTAATGTCTTCTGATTGGTTAATCGGGTCTACAAATTACGCCTGTATATTACGGAAGCCACACAAAACAACTTAACAGATTTTGGAATTCGATCCACACACAAGGCACACCTTATTAAAAGGCACACTTTTGTTTTTGGAGAAAATCATAGGCTTTTTGGTGCGCCTTATGGTGCAGAAAACACGGAAAACATCATTAGTTAGCACTGACCTTGCTTGCGACAACTCTTTTAGACCCTTAGAACCAAGAGGCTATGCCCGTCTTGTCACTTGGAGTTACTCCAAGTCATTTGTTCGTCAGACTTGAGGCATATTTTATTCAGCAACTCCTGAAAATAGCATGTGTAACATCATCAGTGTCCTTTCTGTCTCGTTGGGTCTCTAATTACAATGTGCATCATTATAAAACTTAACTCACTAAAGGTACACAAAGTTGAGCAAAGGAGTCACTTTAAGACATTAAAACAATAATTAATGTAATAAAAAATATTAGGTTTGCTGATACCTGCAGAAATCCTGGCTGGGTTAATAATAAATATTGCATTTTGCAAGTAGTTGCTTAGCCCTTTATTGGTGTAACTGGAAATAGGGCCAGCCTTGATTTGTATTTGGAATAGCAATAGACAATGTTGTTAGTATATTTAAATTTCCCTCCTGTGAAAAAATTAAGACAATTTAATTAATTAAATGTCAGGAAGCGAGTTGCTTACGTTTGCAGGATTATGGCAAATGAATAGGTTATGATAGCTTTAAAATATAGAAAATCTAATTGTGTGATGCACATACAATGTAATGATAATCATCACTCAGTATGATTTTTTTTAGCTACAACACAATAAAAACTGATAGTTAATTGACAACAATATAGGCCTTTATTAGTTCTGCAATACAGAAATTTAGGACAGAAATTATGTTACATAGTTTGTACGCATGCAGTTGGTTCAACCTGTGCTCCTTTACAAAACTTAAAAGCTTTTCTCCCTCATCACTCTTTGTATGGAGTCCTTCATCCTTGTCCTGAGGGAGCTAAAAGCTTTTTGTGTCACTTGTTAAGTGCGGATTTTGTTTACCATTTGGTCAGCCATTTAGAGGAATACAGGAGCAAAGCTTTTTATGGTACTCTAAATAAGAACTTCAGTGTTCAGTGTGCTTGCAATGGGAATATAAAATCAATAATAAAGGGAGAAACACTTCAAAGGCCATTTTGTCACTTAAAAAATCTCAGTATAATTTTTGTCATGCAATGACATTGCCTGAACATGGACAGATGAAGTGAGTAAATAACATTTGAACACAGAGAAGGCTTTCAAATCTTAAGCAATAAATACATGGTAGTGTTTTCAAAAATAGTCTCAAGGGACACTTGTTTGGCTGTGTTGCCTTTGCATAATTTAAGAAAATTCATCAATAAATCAGTAAAGGATGAGCATTTAATTGAAATGAGTGAACAAGACCGTCTGGCTTGTCAAACTTTTTTTTTCTCATACAAAATGGAAGGGAAATTATAAAATAGTAATGAAAAAGTAACAAATATAGAGAGAGCCAACCAGCAATCTCCATTCTTCCTTTGTTTCCCAGTGTTTCTTCCTACCAGACGTTACCCAGAAACATGCCCAGCCACCATGCCCAGCTTGTACCCAGATACCCAGAGGGCTACCGCACGTTACCCCGAAACAGCATGATGAGGCCTGACAGCATCTGCAGTGTGGCGGGTTCAACATATGATCAGGCTCTTCGACCTGCCTCAACCAGCACTGTCACCACAGCGGAGAAGAGAAGGTCAATGCGAGACGACACCATGTGGCAGCTGTATGAATGGCAGCAGAGACAGGCCTTCTCCAGGCAAAGTCTGGCTCAACCAACAGGTAGCAACAAACAGTTGAGCAAATACAACTGAAAATTAAAGTTCTCGTGGGGAATCGCTACACTGAAAATTTTTAATTGTCACTGAAGTAAACCATCTTTGATATTAATTCATTCTTCATTTACCTTAATTATAATATGCACCTAAGTTAGAGGTGTCAAAATTAATCGACTAATTGACAACTAATCGATTATCAAATTAATTGACGGCTATTTTGATAATGGACTAATTGTTTAGAGCCATTTTAACTTAAAATTGTCCGCATTTTCTGTCAGACTTAACAGTAATTCATTCACTTTTGCAATCATTCATATGAAAGCAGACTGATTATCTTTTATTTACAAACTTCTGCTTTTACTTTGGAAAACAGTAACCTCATCAATAAACTGGATCAATTTGAAAAAGGTTGGTGAATACAAAAATGATCTCAGTCATGTGATATTATTGGTTGTTTAGTTGTTTTCACTTAAACAATACCATATAAACAACAATCGGCTAATAAGCAATAAATGGGGCAAAAATTATTTTATAATACAAATACAGCCGATTAATTGATGGAATTATCGATAATTCTAAAAATATTAGCTAATGACAGACCGAAGCGTAATTCATGAGAAATACAAATTTGATATACAAGTTATGTTTCATGGTCCAGGTAAGAAAAAAAGCTAACAGTATAACGTTGCGTTGTTGTAACTGCAAGTTATTTTCTCTACAAACCCAAATTACTGTGGTCCACTGAAATTATGTTGTAACTTTAAAAAAGAAAAAAAAAGAAAAGGAGTAGTGGCAAAGTAGAGAAATAAAAAGTAAGTCAGAAATTACAAAAAGAACAACTGACATGCTTTTCTCATTTTGTGTTTTTGTCTGCAGGTCATTATGGCACCCTTCCCAGCACAAAAACAATGGGCAACATATCAGAACACGTCGCCGTACACTCCATCCCCACCTCGCCATCGCACGGATCGTTAGCACTCTACGACACTCTGCCCCCTCCATGCAAGCAAGGCGTTTCCAATACCGGCAGCTCCCACTCCGAAGTGTCATCACCAAACTTTAGAGAAGATGGGACACTTGATCGTCTCCATAGGACACACCCTGCCAAGGTAAAGAGGAGATCATAAAAGTTTGACTAACTGGCATGCCCTTATTTTTCACGCGGCGGTTCAGATTCAGAAAACTTGATTTATTTTTGCATTGGCAGTTACTGACACTAATTTTTGAAAAACAATACATAAATAAATAAACAAAGAGGCTGGTGTCATTCAAATGCAAACACAACAGTATATTGAGAAAAATATTGTACCCATTTCTCTGTTTAAAATAAGGAAATCCCGTTTTTTTTTTGTTCAAAATTACCAAATTTATAATCGCACAATACACTTCAATAATGATGGCTAAAGATGTACGTTGCGAAATGATTCTACAACCCTTTGATTTCTATTGGCATATAAAGTAGGATTAAAGAGGATTTAACATTCGATAACCCTTAGAAAAAAGTATAATGATCTTAAAATATGTCCTGTTTTCGCTCTTCTTTCTCCAAATTTACAACAGAAATGTTCCACCATCTAATCATCAGTGGAATTACACCCAAAATAAACAGGAGCGAGGAAAAAATAGTACCGTATTGGCCCGAATATAAGATGACCCTGATTATAAGACGACCCCCTGTTTTTCAAGACTCAAGTTTGAAAAAAGACTTTTTGAACACCAATTTAATTTTTATACAGAAAATAATTACAGTACATCTGAAACAAATGATTATAACAATATATTCGACAGAAAAAGCATGTTATTTTGCCTCATTCAAATCATGCAAAAACGGTCTATCACATCTTAATATCTGAACATATAAATATGTAAACTAAAGTGCAATCACATTTATAAATGAATGGCTTCTGGTTTTTGAAATGTAAATAAACCAATCTACTGTGATAAAACAACAAAATTGCATTAACCATCGAAGTAAAGTCTAAATGTCAGAAAAAAATCAGAAAACCTTTATTGTCATTCTACATAGTACAATGAAATTGGAGACCTCCATCCAGTGCATGAGGTAGATACGAGTAACATAGTCAAGTAAACGACTAATAGAAAATGTAACTGTATTCTTGAAACAATCTGAATAAGGAAAAATATTGCAATAAAATAATGCATACTGCTACCGCTATTTTTATTTTTATTCTTCGTGACAGGGGTTCGCTTTGGGCTGGGAAGTTAAGTTCAGCATTCACTTCAAAGATATCTGGCACCATCTAGCGTTGTGAACGGGTATAATGTCTAGACCCCGAATGTAAGACAAACCCCACTTTTTCAGTCTTATTTCAATGCAAAAACACCGTCTTATATTCGGGCCAATACGGTAATAAACTACAAAAGAGAATCTGCAAAATAGCGGGATAGTAAAAGTGAGTATTGTGAAACGTTGCAGCAATGCCCCACCAAAATTAAATTCTAGTTTCCTACGGCTTGGTATAAAGGGCTACAGAGCACTTTTTTTTTCTTTCTAATACATTCATACAAATCAAAATTTCTTCCTCAGTTTGGGAGCACACTCGATCGCCGTCCCATGGGAGCTGGTGTTCCTTCTCAGCCCATTACACCTCAGTCGCTGCAAGGCAAAACGGTGAGTCTAAGAGTACTTATTTGCGACACTATTACATTTAGCTTTTTCAGACATCAGTTTCCTCGCAATTGCTTGTCACCAAAGGCTGACTCCATTATTATTATTATTTATTTTTTTTTTTACTGTTTCACAGATAGGGCCTGACTTAGGCGGACATAAACTTTAGCCGTCATTATCAGCTAGCATGTAGTCTATTGCACCATGATGACTTTTACCTCCGTTACCTCCATTAGCAACATTCTATGATCATGTTGACGTAAACACAGATGTTTTAAAAGCACAACTTTGGTCAATTGTTTTGTCATCTTGTCTTTTTGTGGAACAAATTCAAAATAAAATTATTTATTGTATTATTTGGGGGGGCACACGTTTGCCATTATATCGCAATCTTAATTTATTTTATTTACCTGTGGCTATAAAAATATAAATTGTTTGACATACTGGAATGACATGTTGGATTGGTATATTGTTGTCTTGATTAAAGGCCATAATGTATGAAAGTAATATATAAATGAAATATGAATATTTCATTTGCAGTCTATGAATATGAATATTTCATTTGCATGTCTTTAATTTTTTTGGATCTTAAAATGTGTCACAGGCCTCCTAGAGTTGTCATTTGAACATGTGTAA